>NC_037679.1:60146869-60235434 GCF_003255815.1 Theropithecus gelada | reverse complement strand
TTTTTTTTTTTTTTTTTTTTGAGACAGAGTCTCGCTCTGTGCCCCAGGCTGGAGTGCAGTGGCACAATCTTGGCTCACTGCAAGCTCCGCCTCCTGGGTTCACGCCATTCTCCTGCCTCAGCCTCCTGAGTAGCTGGGACTACAGGTGCCCACCACCGCGCCCGGCTACTTTTTTGTATTTTTAATAGAGACGGGGTTTCACTGTGATCTCGATCTCCTGACCTTGTGATCCGCCCGCCTCGGCCTCCCAAAGTGCTGGGATTACAGGCGTGAGCCACCGCGCCCGGCCCAGTTTAATTTCTTTATGTTAGTTATTGTATTTACTTATTTGTTTATTGCCTGCTTTTAATTTCTTGAACACAAGCTCCAGAACAGAATGATGCTTATCTCCCCAAAATCTAGTTCAGTGCCTGGCACACAACATTTTCTAAAATGAGAGAATTTCTCCATGATCTTAGACAAATGAGACGACATGCTATTTAAAGAAGATATTTAAGGATGCGATGAAGATTTTACACTGTGAATTATTCATCAAAGGATTAGTTAGGGGTTTTATAAGTGACAAGCATCGCTAGAATTGATACAAGCTTAATAAAACCAAGGGAAGAAGTCTGTAATTCCCAAATGCCAAATGTAGTTTGTTATACTAATATACTACTTACCAATCTTATTTTTTCCTTCTTCATATTTTATTCTTTGTAAAATGTGATGCACGATTCTGCTTCTTGTGGCATTGTTGAAGAACGTTTCTTTGTTGTGTATGATGAAGCTGCACACATATATTAAAAACACAAGTGGAGAATTAATTGGAGGTGATGGATCTAATTTTTGTTATAATTTGGTGTTGCTCAGATGCAGATGTCTTCAATCAGTCATAAACAGGGTGTGTCTGGAACAGCCTGAGGGAGCCAGAGATCACACCAGGAGAGTAGGCTCACAGGTATGAGTAGTTTTGGTTTTCAGCATCAACATCATTCACGTCAGGAAGGAGCTGGAGCTAAACAAAATTAAGAAACCTAAAAACAAACTAATAGCAAGTCTAGGTCTTATATCTTGTTTTTTCTCAGTAAGGTCATTATATAAATTCAACTAAAAATTCATTTTGTTTTTCTCTCCTCTTCCCTTCTACCTTAGCCTCTCCCATGGCATAATCAATGGATTTTCAGAAATTTTAAGATATAAAACTGGCTTGGGTGGTGGATATAGGAGTTAGGTAATGAGCTGTGGTCTGGCTCACAGGTGAGGTGAGAGGCCAGTCTCTGGAAATCATCTCTATCCTTACCTTTTCCATGTTCTTTCGTGAATGGGATCTTTCCTCTAAAGCACACACTTAAGATTGATTTGTCTCCCAGCAACTGCCCCAGCCAGTCTACTTTGTCAAGGGTACATGTGCAGGTATGTGTGTGTATGTGTGTGTGTACAAACACACATACACACACAGCTTTCCAGTAGGTGCTTGTACCCTACTAAGAGGTTTTCTAGGTAGCAGAGCTTCCAGAGCTACATAATCCAGCATGAAATTGCCATGTCTCCCCTTGTTAGGATTGCAAAAAATGGTAGAGTATTAGAGACACTGTATCTATGACTCCTTCATAAATTATAAAGTTTATCAACTCAGCAAACTCCTTGGGCACTTCCTAAAAGCTGGACATCATGCAAAGGCATATAAATGTAGGCATTATCCCCAACATTCAGCTCAGAAGTCACCTCCTCCAAAAAGTCTCCCTACCCCTCCAACTGCACTTCTGTCCCCCAAAGCATTCAGTTACTCCTTCCTTTGTGCTATTCTTTATTTTGCAAGCACATCAATTTACTGATCATTCTATATTGTATTTTATTTGTTTTCATTTGTTCATCAAATGTTTACTGAGGACACTCCCTTAAGGTACTAATTACACAATGGTCAACAAAACAAATAAAATCCTTGTCCTTGAGAAGGTTGCAGTCTAGTGGGGAAGTGAGAGCATCAAGGAAATGAACATGAGTGTATGGCAGAGAAAGGCAAGGTCAACCTCCTTCTGCATGCCTTTCCTACCACGTAAGACCATGAGCTCACTCAGGACAAAAGGCTGAATCATAACTTTTGTAGCCCGGGGATCCAGTGAGTGGCTGGTACACAGGTATGTGAGGGTCATGGTAATTTATGATGGGGAATTTGCTATTAAATGTTTTTCTTCAAGGAGATGAATTCTCAGGAGTTGTTCAAATAATGAGAGGAAGAGAAAAAATTGGCCTCGAGAAAGACTGGTCCAAGCATGGGGTTTGGTTTGGAAACAGGGCTGGAAATGTGACTTTGGGATAACAGATAAAGGAGAGAAAGGCCAGGGAATATAGAGACAAAAAGTAAATCATGAGAACTGATTTATTGAAGTATTTTTCTTTCACTTTTACTTCTCTTGGATTCTCTTACCGAATACTGCTCTTGGAGAAAGGTAATTTGACTTGGTGGATGAGCGATAAACGCTGTGTGGGTAAATGAGGATGCTGCAGCATTTATCTGATATTTATCTCTCAGGTTTTCTGAAAACATTTTATAGCATAAAGAGGAAGAGGAGAAAAGCAAGAGTCTCATTGAATGTGTTTCTTTGTATTTTATCCTCCTCTGCTTTTTCACCTGATTTGAGACAGGCCATTACATTTTAATACCAAGTAAAGATGTCATAAAGAAATAGACAACAAATAAAAAAGCCCATTTTGACTCACAATTCTAGATGACAACTGAAAGCTGATAAGCACAACTATGCTTGACAAGAAAATTCAAGGCCAAAAGCCCATGTTCCTCCTCCATTAAATGGTTTTCTGCTTCCTTCTCTTTTTATAGCATCACATTACATTTTCTGAGCACATGTAACAGTTCTCTACAATAAGCACCACAGACAAGCTTCAAATTTTTGTTTTTCTTTTCCTTACATCTAAGCTGTACCTGGAACCTGGAGGTTCTGTAGAGGAATAAACACACAGGGCACGTGCCAGACACTATTCTAAACAGTCTCAATACATGAACTCATTCAATCCCTATTTCAACCCATAAGGGAAGTACTTATTAGCCACATTTCACAGGTGAAGAATCAGAGAGGTTAAGTGATGTACCCAACGTCACCGAGCTAAAAAGGGGCCAAGCCAGCATTTGAACTCAGAGAGTATGGCTCCAAAGGCTGACCCTGTGGCCACTCTGCTTGCTTGCCTGCCTCTGTTTGCCAGCTACTTCCTGAGGCCTGGAGGCTGGGTTTCCTGGAGGTCAGCTGAGAGTTTCTCTGTCCAGATTGCTCTTGTTTCCATGTTTTTATTCATTTGTTTCTAAATCTCAGCTCAGACTATATCTTCCCCAGAGGCTCTGGCTTGACTTCCATGCCCTCGCTCTGAAATGCAGTGTGGTGCTTGATATGGTTTGGCTGTGTCCTCACACCCATCTTGAATCGTAGTTCCCATAATTCCCATGTGTCATGGGAGGGATCCGGTGGGAGGTAATTGAATCATGGGGGCAGGTTTTTCCAGTGCTGTTCTCGTGATAGTGAGTAAGTCTCATGAGATCTGATGGTGTTATAAAGGCAGTTCCCCTGTACATGATCTCTCTTGCCTGCCACCATGGAAGATGTGCCTTTGCTCCTCCTTCATCTTCCACCATGATTGTGAAGCCTCTGCAGCCATGTGGAACTGTGAGTCCATTAAACTTCCTTTCCTTTATAAATTACCCAGTCTTGAGTGTGTCTTTATTAGCAGCATGAGAACAACTAATGTGATGCAATAAAAATAGAAGGAAGCAAAGAACCACTGGTGGAGGAGGACGGACTTTTAGCTCTGGGTACGCTCAACATCATCTCTGATTTATCTCAATACTCTGAAGTCAGACAGACCTCAGCATATACTCCAGTAGTGCCACCTATGATGTGGTTTTAGGGCTATCCCTCAACTTTTCTGGGTCTTGGTTTCCTCATCTGTGAAATGGGGATAACACTGTAATCACCTTCACAGGGCTACTGTAGTAGTGAGATGACAAGTAGTGCCGAGCCCACTGACTGGCATTGAAGATGTTCTCAGAGTTAGCTGTCATAATTGCTGTAGTTTCTATTACATTCTATGAAAGCTGTCTGCCCACATGGCCCACTTCCTTGGATGAGCTTCTTGAGGGCAGAAACTGGCCATGCACATCTCTGCATTTCCAGCACAGGTAAAAGGCTTAGCACATGAGAAACATTTAAAGTTGGATCAGATGAGCTGACCATCTGAAGAACACTAGCTAATGCTGGCGACTGATATAGTTTGGATGTTTGTCCCCTCCAAAACTAATTTTGAAATGGAATCCCCAGTGTTACAGGTGGGGTCTGGTGGGAGGTGTTTGATTCATGGGGGTGGATCTCTCATGAATGTCTTGGTGTCACCCCCATGGCAATGAGTGATTCTCACTCTGGTAGTTTATGTAAGAGCTGGTTGTTTAAAAGAGTGTGGCTCCCCACTTCCCCTCTGCCCCATCTTGCCCTTGTTCCCACTCTTGCCATCTGACACGCTTGCTCCCTCTTCACCTTCCATCACGATTGGAAGCTTCCTAAGTTCTCACCAAGAGCAGATTCTGGTGCTATGCTTCCTGAATAGGCTTATATAACTGTGGCCAAAATAGACCTCCCTTCTTTATAAACTACCCAGTCTCAGGTATTCCTTTATAGCAACGCAAATGGCCTAACACAGGGGCTATAAGACTATATCTCATCTTCTTATAACCTTGGTCTCTGCTCTTGCTCTTGCCATCTCTTCTAGCTATCAGCTGAACTACCACCTTCACACTGCATATCTAAGGATCTTCCTGTGGGATGTGGAGCACTTTCATTTTGTGGGTCACTCTTTCAAACTGGAGGATTATGAGAAGGAACAGTGAGGATTTCCCATATCATGGTTCTCACACTTAGCCACAGCTTTCTCCAAATGAAGTCTCTCTCTCATACACACACATATCCCCCACCCCCTCATGTACACAATGTAAGCTAAGCAACTCTGGCAAATATGAGACTTGGGGCTCAATCTCTGAGCAGGACTTCATATTAGCTTGGAAACTCATATCCACTCCCATGCATTGCTGGGGGGATAGCAAACACACAAACTCTTTATGGCCATTTGGTCAGGTCTGTCAAAACTACGCATATATCTTCACTACATACCATCTAATCTAGGGATTCCTTTTTTTTAGAAATGTGTTCTACAAATATACTTACCCATGTGCAAAGTGACAGATGTACAACAATGTTCATTATGGCATGGGTTATAATAGCAAAAGCCTGGAAATAACCTAAATAATTAATCAATGGGGGATAGGATAAGAAAATTATGGTGCAACTCTACAGTAGAATATTCTGCACCTGTAAATAGATTAAGGGCCCTTGGTGTAAATCTAAAAAAAATCTCTAAGACAGGACAGGGAGAAAAGGTTCAAAACAGTCACACAGCTATTTGTGTCAGAGGAAAATGTGCACGTTAGGAAGTACATGCAAATGAATATGTTGATAGACATATTTGCTTGTGCATGCACAGAATGACCATGGGAGGACACATACACCTCGGGAAACATTGGTTGCCTCTGAGGAAAACTGGGTGGCTGGATAGGCAGGAGGGAAACTTCATTGTACATACTTAGGAAATTTTTCCCATGTGTAAGTACTATTACACATTAAAAAAACTGCAATTTTTGGCTGGGTGCAGTAGCTCATGCCTGCAATCCCAGCACTTCGGGAGGCAAACGCAGGAGGACCGCTTGAAGCCAGAAGTTCAAGACCAGGGCAACATAGTAAGACATCATCTCTACAAAAAAAAAAAAAAAAAAAAAAAAATTAGCTGGGTGTGGTGGTGTGAACCTATAGTCCCAGCTCCTCAGGAGGCTGATGCAGGGCAATCCTTTACGCCCAGGAGTTAGAGAGTAAAGTTAGCTATGAACACAACACTCCAGCCTGGGTGACAGAGTGAGATTCTGCCTCTTAAAAAACATTTGAAATATTTTTAAAAAGAAAAATTAAAAGGAAAGCACACTTCTGTTCTAGGTTTGCTCTCACGTTCCCCCTGAAATTCGGTGAGGAGGGGAAGAAATTGCTGAAAGGGTGTAGCATCAACTCTGTGATCAAGGCCTATATCCACACATCTCCTTATCCTGCTACTTTGAAAGACTAATATAATTTGCCCAAAGACACACAATCAGCAAGTGTCAAGGAGGAATTCAGAAACCATCTGTTTTGCTCCAAATCTTCTCCTGTGTTTGTGAAGGGAACTTCGAGGGGCCCAGGTCTGCCTGCATACATGTGTGTGTGAAGGGCTTTCTGCATGCCTCCATCGCACCCTGTGAGGAAGACCTTGCTGGCCTGCTCACGAAGTAATGGGCAGACCAGGGCCTGAACCTCCCACTGACTCCCCGCTAAGCTCAACCTTTCTGCTTTCTGGGGTACTGACCAACCTCGTTTTCACCCAGGGTGGTGGAAGATAGAGGTCCCAATATCCCTTTTGCTAGGAAGGGAGAAATGAGAAACAAATATGCCGTGCAATTGGGTTTTAGCTACAGACCTCCTGGAGTTTATTTGCTCTCTGATTGATAGGTTCTTCCTGTGGCAAACTGTCCACAGTAACGTTGTAAAATGCTGTGATATGCTGGGTCATTTAACAAGTAAATATTATGTTTGTTCTGTGCAAAGCAATATGTATTGAGGGTGTGTATAATATGGACATGGGTGTTATATATTTAAATATTTTGAGAGGGGAATGCAAAGGTGAAAAAAACCTAGTTTCCCTCCTCAGAGGAACCTATACTCTTAATAGACAACATGAGAACATGCAAATATTCAAGGGTGTGAGCTGTGGAAAGGTGTTTATTAATGCTGGATCTAAAATCAGCTTATTATAAAATATGCTAATTTTAAAGTAGGTAACTTTCTTTTTTTCCTAAACTTTCCCCTTAGATCACAGCTTTGAGGATAAGACTACACTTTCTTCACAAATTAATATAACTGAAGGGAACTTTAGATTAATCTAGACTCCAGCACTGTTTAATAGAAATTTCTGAGATCATGAAAATGTTCTTTATCTGTGCTATCCAATATGACACTCATGTAGCTATTGAGCACTTGAACTGTGACTAGTAAAAGTAAGAAAGTGAATTTGAACTTAGTTTAATTTTAATTGATTAAAAATTAAATTTAAATGGCTACTTGCAGCTGGTGGACACTATATGAACAGCGCAGATAAACAACTGCCTAAGTCAGGGGCGACACTTTGAGGATGTGGCACACCCACTGCCTCCAGAATGGTATCTTTACCCTGCCTCTCCCCTTGATTACAATAAGCAGGAGAGTAGAGGAGGGTGAGCAGTGCCCTACAGGACTATGTGTAGGTTGCCAGAAGACCTGGCTCAAGCCCTGCTCTTCCACTTTAGCTGTGTGCCCTTGGGGAATTCATTGAATGTCTACGTGTCAGGAAATGAGGGTCACCATGTCTTAGTTGCCCAAGGACAGGGTTACACAGTCACAAAGTGAGGCTATAAAGTATTGAGGTGGGTCATAAAGCCTTGCTGGTAAATAACTGAACTCCCACATTCAACTGCCTGTTTGACATCTTGCTTGATGTCTAAGAAAAATCTCAAACCAAGTATTTCCAAAACAGCACTTTTGATCTGGACTCTTATAAAGGAAAAACCTGTTCTTCCCCTAGGCTTTTCCATATTAAAAAAGGGCACTGCTGGGTCGAATGGTAGTTATGTTTTAAATGCTTGGAGGAGTCGCCAAACTGTTTTACACAATGGCTGAACTACTTTACATTCCCACCAGCAGGGTATGAGAGTTCCCTTTTCTCCAGAGGTACCCTTGAGTCTAAAATACAAGTGAAAACACAGAACTGAAGTGCACCCAATTTCACAAGTCACAAACTTGAGATGCATCGTTGACCCTCTCTCTCAAGGCCAAAATCCAATCCACCAAGGTCTCCGGGCTCCTCTTCCCAAATATTATCCTGAATCTGACCCTTTCTCACCCTCCTACTTCAAAGTTGTTTCTAGGACTACTACAATAGCCTCCTAACTGTACCATCTAATTTCACTCTCTCTTTTGTCCATCCTCTACACAGCAACCACAATGATTTTTTTTTTTAAAAAATGAATAAAATCTTATGCTTTTCCACTTAAAACTCTGCAATGACTTCACCTTTCCACACAGTCCTTCATGGCTCCTGCCCACACCAATGACCCTATCTCCTCTCTTCTTCCCTTTGCTCACTGTAAACAAGCAACATTGAACTTGTTTTCTGACCCTGAACAAACCAACCCAGACTGTTATTGCCCAGGCTTTTGATCATGCTTTTCTCAGATTCTTGCACAACTTGTTTCTTCCCAACATTTTGGTCTCAAATTAAATGTCACCTCTTCATCATCCTAGCTAAGATAGTCACTCTCCTGCCCCAGTAATCTCTCTTTCTCTCTCGCTCTCTCACTCATTCTGTCTCTCTCCTCCATTACCCTGTTTTATTCTCTTATGTTTTACTCTCTAAAATTTTAAAAAATAGAGCTGGGATGAGGTGGGGATGTGTCTACATTTTTGTTGTCTGCCCCTCTCCCCCTGCAGACTGTAAGCTCTGTGAGGGCAGGGCTTGGTCTGTCTCATGCTCTACTCTAGGCCCCGAGGATATAAGTAAATCATGTGATCCCCATAGAGAACCACTGGGTGTTCCAGAAATTGTCAGGTTATATTATAGATAAATTTTAACCTTTTTTTTTCTAATTTGAAGATTCTCAAAATCAGTATCATTTTATGACGATGCTTTGTATGTGGTACTACTTTTGGGGAAATAAAGGCAAGGAATATGGTTTTTCAATTTGTTTTTTTACATGTATTATGGAATTTCTGAGGTGGGCCAAACAAACAAGTATTCTCAAAGGTATGAAAATCTACGTGGTTAAAAACTTCAGGAGGAAGGGGTAACTTTGTCAAGAAGCACTTAACTACCTACAGATGGTTTTGTACAATTATTTTAGAATTATAGTTACATTATTGACCTCTGTGATTTAAGCCATGTGGCAAAGTAGGGAACAGAAATAGATAACTAATCAAGGTGGGTTTTTTGCCCCTGGAGCGAAGGAGTCTGAAGCATGTACCCAGCTGAGTTTCAGATTAATGTGAATGAGTGACTGCTACAGTCTTCCTGTTGTTCCCCATGGTGAATGGCAGTGCCTATTGTAATTATTCTGCCCCTGTTCCATCACTATGTGTTGGAGTTGTAGGGAGCAGGTAACTTATCTTTTTCATTCACAGGTCTCTGGTTCACAAAGAGTGTACACCTGAGGAGTTGTAGCCAAGGGTTTTCACCCTCAACTCACTTGATGCAGAACATGAGATCCAAGACTTTGAACCTGATGCAATATTGGGATGAGATCCATGGAGATCCTGGGATGGGAATGAGAGTATATTTGGAAAAAATGTGAATAAGTTTCAGCCAGACAGTAGTCTGTGGTAGACTGCAAAAAACAAAACAAAACAAAAAAAGCCATGATTCCTCCAATCTATATACACTCCTTTGGGATGTGAATTTCTTGCTCCTTTTATCAAGAGGTAGACTCTACCTCTCTACCTCTTTTATCTAGGCTGGATTTGTGAATGGCTTTAATCTACAGAATACGGCAGAAGTAATTTCCATGATTTTTTGGTGTAGGCTCTGCAGCTTCCATTCTTGCCCACTTGGAATGCTGCCCCAAGGCTGCTAGGGTAAAGAAGCCCAAAGGAGCCTCTTTGAAGATGAGCCATATGCAGACAGAAATGCAGCCAAGAGCTGGCAGCATCCCCCAGCTATGTGAGTGACAGAGACCATTTTGGACTGTCCAGCTCATTGAGCAAAGGGACAACTCCAGCCACATGTTGACTCCAGGTGAAAGCAGTGGAAGAATTTCTCAGCTGAATCTAGCACAAATTGCTAAAACAAAAGAATAATAAGCAAATAAAAGGTTTGTTGTTCTAAGTCAGTAAGTTTTGTAGTAGATTGTTATGTAGCAACAGATAACCAACATACCAGTCTTTTCTGATGTTTAAAGTTGTATTATTCCATAATACAACAAGGTTAATGCCTTAAAAATAAATATTTCAGGAAACTTTCTTAATTAGACTTTTAAATAGGTATTTCTTTTTTAACAAGGAGAAGCAAAGGTGATACAGTTAACTGTCACTTATATTATGTCCTCAAATTAATGAAAATCTAAGTAGGAACCAAGCAACCAATTAATTTTTTATGTGACAAGGCCTATTTTGAGAGTTTTCTGGGCCTTAGGCAACTGCAGCACAATATCTAACTTCTAATCTTGAGTAGACATTTTATGAGTAAAAAGATGAGAAGATTGTCAGGCCAAATATATAATATTGAAAGTTCTGACTATTTGGTAAAGATTTTAAAGCCTCTTTTTTAGATCAGGGTGATAGGTTACTGAAATATAAAGGATTGTGAGTCATTTTCCTTATACAAATGGCCATTTCTAATTGTACTTCATGATATCATCTTTGTTATCTAAGTGTTAAATACAAATTAAGAAACACTTGCTCTTGAGCTTCCAAGTAAAGATGGAAAATTAAATATTTGCATACAATTTTTCTGTCTCTCTCAAAATCCCATGAAAATGATAGTAACATGCATAGTGGGTGTGTATGTTTAAATAATAGTAGGAACTCTCAAAGAACAAAGATAGCACAAAACAACAGCATCAAAATGTTGAAACGTGCCAAGCAGACAGATCTATGTAATAATAGACTTAGAAAACCAGAAAAAACTGAATGCTAAACCAGCTCTGGGGAAAACCCAAGAACAATTGTATTTATACTACGAAATCCCAGAAACTCGTAGAACTGGGGCATGAAGTGACCTACAAAAGGGGGGTGAAGATTCAGAAAATAACTTGAAGAATTCTCCCAGAGCAAAAATACATAGATTATCAAAAAAAGAGGAAAGTAAGGACATTAGAGGATCAGTCCAGGAAACCCAGTAACTGAAAAAATAGGAATTCTAGAAAGACAAAAAAAGGAATAAATCAGCTGAAACATTCAAGAATTATTCAAGAAAAAATTTCTGAACTGACAGACAAAAGTATACAGGTTGAAAAGGTTCACTGAGCATCCAGTAATATAAATAAACATAGAACCACATCAAGATACATTCCTATGATATTTTAGAATACTGAGGCCAAACAGACAATTATATAAAGTTCCATAGAGAAGAAAGGTTACACACAGAGAATTGGGAAATGGAATGTTTTTGAAGTTATCAGCAGGAATACTGAATATTAATTTTAGAAGTTAAAAGATCAAGAACTTAAAAATCGTGAGGAAAACAGATTTTGGTTTTATATAGAATTCTATACCTAGCCCAACTATCATAATGAGTGCAGTATAATGAACATATACCTCATTGCTTGGGCTGTCATAACAAAGTACCATACCCTGAGTGGCTCAAACAACAGAAATTTGTTTTCTCACAGTTCTGGAGGCCGAAAGTCCAAGGTCAAGCTGTCAGCAGAGTTTTTTCTTCTAAATTTTCTCTCCTTGACTTGTAGATAGCTGTTTTCTCTATATGTCTTCACATGATCTTCTATGTGTGTATGTCTGTGTTTTAATTTTCTCTTATGCACCAGTCATAATGGATTAGGGCCCATCCTAATAACTTCATTTTAATATAATTACCTCTTTAAAGACCCTATCACCATATAAGGCCACATTCTGAGATACTGGGGGTTAGGATATTAACATGTGAATTTTAGAAGGTCACAATTTGACCCATAACAGTATGCACGATCACAAAAATAATACCATCCACGTAATCTTATTAGGAAGTCACTAGAGAATGCAAAACGAGGGTACAATAAAAAAGTGTAAGAAATGATACACAGGAAACAGAAGATGCCACAAAAGTGAAAGACAAAGAGAATTGTAGGATATTGGTAAAGGAAGATACCAAGATGATAATTTGTAACAGGAGTGGAAGGCAAGAATTCAGATTGGAACTTGTCAAAAGGCTCCAGAGTAATTTTCTCAGGAAGATGAAACTGATTACATATCTGATGCATCTGAACATCTTGAAATTTAGACAATTTAGATAAACTCTGCCAAATAACTGGCAGAATGTAAGATAGAATTAGTAATAAGTACATAGAAAACTTAGAAAATTAAAAAATCAAGAGAATGAGTTACTCTAGTTCAAGCAAAAACAGTGCAAAAAAGGAAACTGATTCATATTGTACTATATGACCTAGCTCTGGGTAGCATTTGTATAGTCATCATGTAAACAGTGATCTACATTATAATAATGTAATTAAATTGTAATATAACTACATTGAAAGGATAAGAATAGCTATCTACCATAGTAAGAATTGTAGGGAAGAAACAAACAGCAAATTCTTCTTCTCTATGGGGGAAGTCAATAGATTCTCCTATAACTGAAAAACATCGAAGTAATAATAAAATAATTTATTTATACATGAGGCATTAATTGCCAAAATAAACAGGCAAAAGAGTCGAAAGGGGCTGCTTCTTGGGAGGGGCAAATATAAAGCGTTGTGGGGCATGGGATTGCTGTTTTTCAAAACAAACCTTGTAGGACTATTTAAAATGTATACATGACTAATTTTAATTTAATTTATAAGGTGGTAAGAAAGGAAGGAAGGAACCCTTTGGAATAGTATATTTGTCAAAGATAACTAACATTTTAAAAAATTGAATTATTTTCAAAAATAAAACATCCATGTTGAAATAAAGTCAGAATCTTCATAGTGATTCTTATTGCTTTTAGGGCTCAGTATTTTATGCACTAGATGAGACTGACAAATACCAATATTCCAGCTTGAAGGTGGATTTTTATTGAGGGAAGTTGCCTCATAGATAGAATTTACCTTTTATGAGCCCAAGACTGTAAACATGTGGGCAGCTTGCAATATATTTTTTTAAGAAACTCAAGCTGGGTGTGCTGGCACGCACTTTTGTCCTAACTACCTGGGAGGCTGAGGTGGGAGGACTGCTTGAGCCCAGGAGTTCAAGGCTGCAGTAAGCTATGATCACGCAGTTGTGCTCCAGCCTGAGTGACAGAGCAAGACCTTATCTCTAAATGAAACAAAAACAAAACTCTGAGTCCTGGAAAAACAAAACTTTTTCCCTCCCAAATAATACGGCTAGGTTATATCTTACTGGTTGGAGTGACAACATCTTGAAGGAATACAGTAATATCTACTTTGTTGGTTAAAGAAAAAACAAACCTGGGTTAGAATCTTGGTTCTGCCAAGAACTAACTATTTGAATTTAGAAAAGTAACATATCTAAGCTTTAGGATTCTTATCTTTCAAATGGGGACAACCATAACACCCACTTCAGAGGATGTTTGAGGATTAAGAGACACTGCATGCAGTGTGGTTATAAACAAACACATCATGCTCATAAATGGCATAAGTTCCATGATTCTTATTATTATCTACTTGTCGCTTAAAACAAATTCATTTTTGTTTTTTTGAGATGGAGTCTTACTCTGTCCCCCAGGCTGGAGTGCAGTGTCACAATCTCAGATCACTGCAACCTCTGCCTTTTGGGTTTAAGCAATTCTCCTGCTTCAGTCTCCCAAGTAGCTAGGTCTACAGGCGCACGCCACCACACTCAGCTAATTTTTGTATTTTTAGTAGAGACAGGCTTTTGCCATCTTGGCCAGGCTGCTCTCGAACTCTTGACCTCAAGTGATCCACCCACCTTGGCCTCCTAAAGTGCTGGGATTACAGTCATGAGCCATGGTACCTGGCCCACTATTTGTCACTTTTTATAAGATTACTGACTCTCATAGTTCAAAAAGGCCCCCAGTGTGTAAGTTTCTGCTGTTTTGAAATAAGATCTTGTGAACATCTTTTTCTTTTAATCAAATATGTTTAAACATACAAAAATGCGCTGGTGAATGATATCAAACACCCATATACCCCCTAACAAATTTAAGAATCAAAAGTTTGCAAATACAATTGAAGTTTCTCTGTGTCCTCCCTTTTAATTGCATTCCCCTCCCCTAGAGGTAATCACTATCTGGAATGTTTTATAATCCACAACATGCAGGTATTCCTAAAAATACAGTATTGCATATTTTAGAACTTCACAGAAATGGTATCACGCTATAATTATTCTTCTGCAAGTTGCTTTGCTTGCTCAGCATTGAGGTTCATTGATGTTCATACAAGGCACTCTAGTCCATCATGTTCTCTGCTGCTCGGAAGTCTACTGTATGGGACACTACAGTTTACTGGCTCATTGTCTTGCTAGTGGATACTCAGTCTATTTATAAAGTTTTATTACTATAAACAATGCTCTAATGAACATTCTGTAAAATGCACATGTGCAAGTGCTTTGAGGAAGTACATATTTTAGAAAGAGCATCGCTAGGTCAAACGGTACATGTCCAGTAGGACAGGTCTTAAGAAAGAAGCAATGGTCAAATTCTTATTCACCCATGTGTCACAACATCCTAATAAGACAAAATGGTGAGGTGTGTTGCAATTAATTTGACAGTAATGATGATTAGAATGCCAAAATTTGGGAATGATTAAAAAATAAATTAGAATGGATTTAAGGTACCTTTACAATACGATCATTTTACTACCAGGTATTCTATCGTGCTTTCTGCAGGAACAGGAAAACATAAGGCAGCATGTTGCATAAGTAAACACTACCATGTATCACAGTAGAAAAAAGGCTGGGGAATAGCCTTTTTCTTTTTATTTATTGGTTGCATCAATAAATATTTTAAAAAGAGTCAGTTATCTAACAAAATTGAGCCAGAGGTTGAAAACCTATTGGTAAGACAGAGTAGGCCAAACAGTACCTTTGATATTGGCTAGGTATACACAACCAAGAGAAATGGAGAGGTGGAGAGCAATCTGGATAATTCTGGAAGACGAGGAGGAGGCAGGAAGAGGAAATGATGGGGAAAAGAAAGGAGAAATGATGCTACAGAAAAGAGGAGAAAAAAGTAATATCCTAGAATTGGGAAAACTTCCCACCAATCTTAAACTATCTATCTTTAAGACTGGGCCATGAACATCAGCATTTATAGAATTCACATATACTAAAATCATCTATTTATATATAAGGTGCCACCAACATTATCAACAAAAATAAAATACCTTTATCAAACATATACCATAAGCACTGATATACTGTATTGTTAATTTCACAATATTATATGGGTATTTTTATTATTTCCAATTTACAGATGAAGAGGTTGAAGCTCAGAATCACATGTCTTACAAGTTACAGAGCTGGGATTGGGTACCCAGGCCCTCTGTGTTTCCAGCCAGAGCTTGAGTGAGCTCAACCATTATATCCTTAAGGTCAGAAAATGATTCGTTCATCTTTGTCCAGCTCTATACAGTGCTTGTCACAGAACTGGTACTTGATGCAGACTGAACTGAAATAGACACTCAAAAATGAAAACAATGCAATATTCAAATTTATTAGAGATTAGTTTTATTCGCTATTCAAAAGTGAGCCGGAATAAAGAGGAAATCATTTTTTTTTAAATCTGTAAAACAAGTTTGGAAATGTTTCCTAATTAATCCTCAGACCAGAAAAATCCAATTTAGAATAAGCTAAGCTCTCAGCTTTCCACTAATTAGGGCACTACTGTAATTCAGTCAATAGTAAGGTTTTGCTTGAATTACCTAGGCGGTTGTCCCTGCATAAGTGTATTATTCAGTGACTCACCCGTGGCTACCATCTTAGTCTGATCTGAGTCATGGGTCTCATTTTTACATGAGCTGAGTTGTTCTGAGTGTTGACCAAATGGACAGATGCATCTCTGTCCCTGCTGTTCATTTACATTGCTGTGAGCAGCAAAGTCCTAGAAACTCTGCCAAGCATCTGCAAAATCTGGAAGTTGGTAAAATGTATCTTCCATGATCCCCTTGTTTTCATTGCTCTTTTTTGGCCCTCCACCATCTTTGTGGCATCCTCTATCTGCCCCTGCTACAGCCAAAATACTTCATCTGTATCTCTTGCTTCCTCTTCTTATTTTCAATAAACTATTCGTAATGGGGTGTCAATAAAGAATGACATTAAAATTTTCATCTTTCCAAGGGACACTTTTATTTTAATTGAGGATGACTTTAGCCAAAGGATTAAAGTTCAAACTGTAAAATTCCAGGTATTAGGGAGTGTGCTGTCTATTAAGTTATCTCTGATTTCCCCTTCCTTCCTCTTATCTATAATACAATGCCAGAACAGAGACTCTGCAAACTACATTTCTGCATTGCTGTCTGTCTCTCTGATATGCTCCGTCAGTACAGGGCATGAGAGGGAGACTGGCGGGGAGAACAGGTTATAGGACCTTGGTCCTTCTTGTTTGCCTGCCTGTTCCTGTCACCAATGATCCTCTGACCTCACAATGGCAGCTGGTTCCAGTTTCCAGCTTAAAAGCAACACTCCCCAAACTAGGCTCACTCCATTGCCCCATATCTTTGAGGGCCCAGCACCACAAGGGCAGAATCTCCTACTTAGGAGTCCGAGGCTCAGCTCCACAGGGCCTCTCTGAGCATCTTGGTTCCAATAACCCCAACCTCTTCATTTTGCTCCCCCAACTCTAGAGGCAGTAGCTGCTTCACTTCCTGCAGTTATCATCTGCGTGGCTTCAGTATTTCCTTTACGACACTGTAGTTCTTTACTTCCCCACAGTAACCTTTTTTGTTAAAATAACTGCCAGGTTTCAGTTTTCCTGAATGAAACCTGAGTGGTACAGAGATCTAGAAAAAGAAACATTCTTTGGAGAGGAAACCTCCTTCTCTGAGAAACTACACACCACAGAAGCAGCCATCTACCTATCCAGCTTGGTAATCTGATAAGAATATCACCCAAGTATAAAGATAGATTTTTGATTTGGAATTTTCAAATATTCCGGTTTCAAGTGTGACTTCTATCCTACAGAGATTTTCTCTCTTCTGCCCAGGTCTTTGTTAACTTGCATGGAAAATTCCTTTTCTAAAAATATGCTACGTGTTCAAAACAAAACATTTACCATTTCTTTCTAATGAGAATATTCAAAAACTTCTCTTCTAGATATTTTGAAATATACAATACACGATTGTTAATTCTAGTCATCCTATTATGCAATAGATCACTAGAACTTATTCCTCCTATATAAATATGTGCAATTACATATCAATCATAAAAAACAGTATGAGACACCATGTGAGCCCTGTAAGCTCACAGACTGATGTGCCATACAAATGTGACAAAATAAAACAATATTAATATGAGGTATTCCTGACCATACTGTCTCATTAGTCCCAATTTGCTGCTTTGAAAATTTATCTCTACTCATTACCATGTTACTGACATTCTCCCTGCCTGGAGAAAGAGTATAATTCCCTAGCACATTGATACTACACTTGGTCATAAGGCTTGTTTTGGCACACGGAGTGTGAGGAGACGTGATATATGCCACATCTGAGTGGAAATTTCAAGTCAATGTGTGGTTGTGCCATTACTTTTTCCCTCTGCTATGAGAATGCATGTCTTACAGACTGCTTCTTCAGTCCAGATTCCATGATAAAGGAATCATGTGAGGCAGAGCCTCAGTTGACCCGTTGTTAATATGCTATGTGAGCTATAAATAAACCTTTGTGCAAGTCACTGAGATTTGAGGGTTGTTACTGTGGCAGAACCCAGCAGAACCTGGCTGACACAGTCACTAACCCAACAACAATAATCCTGTAATTTATGGCTTTGCCTGAAGAGGATGAGTGTTTTCTTTTTCCCTGATGGAGAAGCTGTGGCAATCCATAAAATAAAGTGATAGGAGAGAGGGCTGAGGTTTGTGGGGAGGAGAGCAACATAGGAAGAGGAAAGAAAAACTGTACAGGCTGGGGCAGAGGAGGAATGATTTTGTCAACAGAAGGAGGATGACGTTTGAGTAAGGAAGGAGAGGAAAGGCTGCTGATAAATGGATGCTGAGGACATGGTTTCCCTTTGTGTCCTTTGAGAAACTTAGTAAAGACTGGAACTCCCTTCTAATTACTTTTGGCTGCTGAATTCGGCTTCGTGTAGAACATAGTCATGAAAACAAGTAACTGATATAACAATCAGTGCCATAATTAAAGCATTTACAGAGGCTAATGGGCCCAGAAGTCTAACGTTGTCTGCATGAGACATAAGATGTTTCATAAAGAAGACGACACCTGAACTTGTTGAAGAACAGGATATTATCAGAGAGTGAGAGGAAGGAGAGCACACCTCAGGAAGAAGGAAAAATAGTCATGGAATATTTAGGTCACTTCCATTCCCATGCTGCAGGAGTACCAGTCCGAAAGGCTGGGGGGAGAAGGGAAGAAGCTAAAAAGGTAGTTTTGTGTGCCATGTGAAGGAATTTAAGCTTTATCTCTAAGGTCCTGGGGAATCATTAAAAGCTGTTAAGCAAGGAAGCAATGTTACTACAAGTGGCACTACTGGGCATTATTCACTCCTGCAGGTGCACAGCCAAGAGTATGAGGAAAGGTTGACCCTGCCCGTACTCTGCTGGCCAATCCATGGGCTATGAATATTCTTAGAGGAAGGATGTCCTCCTTGTAACTGTGCACAAGTACTGTAGGAACCAGTGGTAGCAGCCTTGCAAATGTCCTGTGACATGAATGGGGTAGACAGATTTGGGAGTGAGGAAAGACAGAGGAGGTGAAGAGATTGTTGTAATTGTTCATCTAACTGGCTGCTTACACTAAGGCAATGGCAGTGAGGTTAGAAAGGAGAAGGGCCGAAAGGATTTGGTGGTGATGGTGGGCAGCAAGGAAGATGGGAGCGTCAAGGTTGGTCAACATGCAGTGGTAAAATCACTCATCTAGAATGGGAAACACCAAACTGATGGTGTGGGTGTTGTATCAGGGGTGAGGAAAGTGGGAAGTGAGAAGAATCAGGTTTTTCCCCACAGATAAAGACATTTCTAAGACACAGTCTTGAATTAGTGGCTATTTGAATAAACTACCATCTTCAGAGTTTACAGGTTTAACAACTCCTTCTCCCCAGTGCCACTCCTGGTTGTGAGTCAGAAGCAGGCCCAGAAATGACCCTCCCCCAGCTGCTCAGGGTGGTTTCCTACTTCGACCAAATGTGCAACTCAGGTAGGTGACTTACTCCTCTGTGTTCCACTTCTCTCAACGGAAATAACAATCCCAGTAGTCTCCCAGGTAGCCTGGTGTCTAGTGGGCAGTCAACTTTTGTCAGGTTGTATTATAGAAGGAGCATGGGTTTGCAATGAGACGGATTTGGGTTCTAACTCCAAGTCTGTTTGTTACTAGGTAACCCTGGCTTAAAGTATTTAATGTTTCTGAGTTTCCGTGCTTCCTTCTGTAAAATTACGTTTCAGGGTTTTTGCAAGGGTCAAAAGAGATAATGTGGAAGGCATGCAGTGCACAGCCTGGCACAGAATACTGATCAATGAGGCACCAGAGTGTCTACCTGCCTATGAAGTACTCTGCTCTTCCTTGTCTCCTCTCAATACTGCTGTTTCCAAAGACTTAATGCACAGAGTGACTACATACGTATACTATAGCAACAGATGTAATCCTAGTTCCCTTCCTTCCTCTTTAGGTTAACCCCTCCCTATTTTACTATACCTAAATTTGACAACTCTTCCCCTTTCCTATAGGTGTTTTAAATTGCCTTTTACCATTCTGATAAGGAAAATAGCCTCTTGACTATCAAACTTAACATACCAAAGTTAAAATTTTAAATAAAAATATACATGCACACATGAATATACATCAACCTATTGTACAAATTTTTCTACTCTGTATAAATTTTTCTACTATGGTACAATATGTGGCACATAATAGGCATTGAAAGTGTTTGGTAAATGAATGAACTGATAAGCAGAAAAACAAACTATGCATGCACAGAAGACAAATGTCATAAAATATTTCCAAGTGACCTATTCACAGATGTTCTCATAAATATTAAGATAACAGACCCAACTAACTACTGGGCCCCCAGACACCCAGAGGTACGCTTTTCCCACCTGAGTAGGTGACCTCTTTGTCCCTTTAAAGTCATTAAATTATGTCCTACTTAAAAGGAGCCGCATGATCTTGAGAAGCACAAATCTCAAGATGCGTGGCTTTTTTCATTTTCATTTCAGTTTAAGACTTTCCAGAACATAGATATGTGTCCCCTGACTCTATGGACCAATACAAACAACCTGAATATTGAGGATCCTAATGCCAAATAAGTAACTGCAATAAAACAAGTGTTCAGAGACTGCTTTAAGTCATCGAGGCACTAAAAGAACCTTAATCCTACCTAAATCAATCTTGGTACCTCTGCCTGAAGGATTCTCTAAAGATTTCAGATCGATGAAAACAACAAAAAAACTCTCAGTTCTCTGAAACAAAAATACAGTAAAAGGCACATGTTAGAAGAATCACTGTCTTCTGATATCTATGCTGAGAGAGTTGAAAAGCAAATAGTCAAATGTTACGGACACATAAAATGTTAAATGGCAAAGTATCTGGAACACTGAGTAACATTGGGCTTAAAAGTAAAGCAATTCCAGTTCAGGTCAGTTATGAGCCTTTGCAAAATCAGTCTCTGTCGCCTCAAACTTTCCCATTACACACCAACCGCAACTTCGCAGAGATTCTCCCAAGGATTCTCAGTATACTGCTGTTTGTGGTAATAATGATAATGATAGCTATCATTTGTTGATTTGTTGAGTGCTTTCTGTGTGCCAGGTATTGGACTAAGTCTTTTTTTTTTTTTTTGAGATGGAGTCTTGCTCTGTTGCCCAGACTGGAATGCAGTGGCACCATCTCGGCTCACTGCAACCTCTGCCTCCCAGATCCAAGCGATTCTCCTGCCTCATCCTCCTGAGTAGCTGGGACTACAGGCTTGCACCACCATGCCTGGCTAAATTTTTTTTTTTTTTTTTTAAGTAGAGAGGGGGTTTCACAATGTTGGCCAGGCTGGTCTCAAACTCCTGGCTGCAAGCAATCTGCCTGCGTTGGCCACCTGAAGTGCTGGAGTTACAGGTGTGAGCCACCGTGCCAGGGTCTAAGTCTTTTACATATGTCATTTCATTTAGTGTCCCCAAATCCTACTGACATTTTCCTCTCTCTGTCTCTCTCTTCTTTCCTTCTTTTTTCCCATCAAAACTTTCCTGTCCTCTGTCCCAGCCCTTGGCACTTTTTGGATTGGGACATTTGTACAGCTGTGATAGGCAATATTAGGGCCCTCCAAAGATATCCACATCCTCATCCTCAGAATGCTAAGTAATATGGCAAAGAGGAATTCATGATGCAGATGGAATTAAAGTTGCTAATCAGCTGACCTTAAGACAGGGAGATTAGCTGGATTATTCAGATAGGCACAATGTAATCACAAGGGTCCCTAAAAATGGAAGAATAAGGCAAAAGGGTCAGAGAAGAAAAAGATGTGGGAACAGAAGCAAAGTCAGAGTGATGTAACGTGAGAAGGACTCAACTACCCTTGCTGGCTTTAAAGATAAAGGAAGAAGCCACGGGCTAAGGAATGTAGTAGCTTCCAGAAGTTAGAAAAGGCAAAGAAATAGATTCTCCTCCAGAAAGGAGTTCAGCCTTGACACTCCTTAATTAGCTCAGTGTCACCCATGTTGCACCCTAGCCTACAGAATTGTAAGATGATAAATTTTGTGGTTTTAACAATCAGGTCGTGATAATTTGTTATATCAGTCGTAGAAAACTAACATGCAATGTTAAAAAGATAAGACTGGGAGCAGAATGCTTGGCCTTTAAATCCAAGCCCTACCACTGACCAGCTGTTTGACCTTGGATAAGCTACTTAACCTTTCTGTGACCCAGTTTCCTCCTCTGTAAAAACGGAGATAATGACAATACCTTACGAACAGGACTAAATGAGTTTACATCTGTGAAGTATTTGGAACCCAGTAAGCACCATATATGAATGTTAGCTATCATATTCCTACAATAAATTTCATATGGTTCTATTGAAATGACCTTTTCTGAAATTGAGTGTTGAGAGGGATCTCCTGGAATGACTGACTCTAATATTGACAACCTGAGTTTCCATAGCTGGCTAGTTGCGAGAGCTTTCTGTGGGGTCAGATGTTTAGGTGGCCATACAATCATGGCTGGTGGGCAGCCTGTAGGCCTAGCTCTTGTGATACCATATAAAATGACCAAGGGCTTCGTGCATTGACCTATATAGAGGTGCATACCCACTTCTATTGTTTCTCAAACATGGAAACATTTTCAACTAGAATGTCATGTTATTTGCTTTCTGATCAGTTTTCAACTTTAATTTTTAAAGAACATAGTTCAAACAACAAAGACAACTAGATTAGTTTGGGTATTGTATTAGTCAGCGTTCTCTAGAGTGACAGAACTAATAGGATGGATAGATAGATAGATAGACAGATAGACAGACAGACAGATAGATAAAGGGGAGTTTATTAAGTATTAACTCACATGATCGCAAGGTCCCAAAATAGGCCAACTGCAAGCCGAGGAGCAAGGAGAGCCAGTCCGAGTCCCAAGACTGAAGAACTTGGAGTCCGATGTTTGAAGGCAGGAAGCATCCAGCATGGGAGAGAGATGCAGGCTGGAAGACTACGCCAGTCTCGCCTCTTCACGTTTTTTCTGCCTGCTTTATGTTCACTGTCAGCTGATTTGATGGTGCCCACCCAGATTGAGGGTGAGTCTGCCTTCCCCAGCCCACTGACTCAAACGTTAATCTCTTTTGGCAACACCCTCACAGACACACCCAGGATCAATACTTTGCATCCTTCAATCCAATCAAGCCGACACTCAGTATTAACCATCATAGGTATACTGCAGTATTTTGCTACATACCTTGCCTAAACTCTCACAGAAAGTTATGGCCATGAGCAGTTAAGTCTTCAGAACCATGCTGATGCAACCACCAGAAACAGCCTTCAGAAAAGTCCTGCAAGGCATCTGCGATAAGGAGGTTACCAGGGATATTGTCCACCATATCACTATTTCACTGTCCACTCCAATGACCCTGTGCAAGAATTTCATTTCAGAGTCAAAAAGCACCCCGTTACCTATGGTATTGGTTTTCTTCCTCTCTGACAATCAGAATCACATGAGTTACTATGTTTCTCCCGTCTGCTCTGCCCCTTTGGTGTAAAGGCCAATTTTCTGGTTTATTTGTCATCATTATAGATACTTAGGCCATTGAGGCCTGCAAATCTGAGCCTACATTTCCCTGAACTTGAATGCCTACTCTAACTTATATTCTCCTTGGTTCAGAATATTCATTTATATTTTTACCATTTTCTTTCATCTGTCTGTTTAATGCATCTCGAATACTTTAACAATAAATTCCAAAGGAAATCAGATGTCTTCACATGCACAGGCTTATCCCTAGGGTAAGACAGTTGAAAAATTGTATTTAGGCTCCATTTATGTGGCACCTATGGGAGGTGGCAGCACTGTGGAGAAAAGAAAGACACTTCTTTTTTTTTTTTTTTTGAGACAGAGTCTCACTCTGTCCCAGGCTGGGGTGCAGTGGTGGGATCTCGGCTCACTGTAACCTCCACCTCCCAGGTTCAAACGATTCTCCTGCCTCAGCTTCCCGAGTAGCTGGGATTACAGGCATCCACCACCACGCCCAGCTAATTTTTTGTATTTTTAGTAGAGACAGGGTTTCACCATGTTGGCAGGCTGGTCTCAAACTCCTGACCTCAGGTGATCCACCTGCCTTGGCCTCCCAAAGTGCAGGGATTATAGGCATGAGCCACTGCACCCGGCCAACATTTTCCCATTCTTACAAACCCTCTATGACTCCAGCACCAACATTTCCATTGTTAGTGCTTTTTCTCAGGCAAGAAGAGCTAGGTCGTTTTGTTATTCTCGAGACTTTTGTGCTATGCCCTAGCTCACAGCATAGAAGCAGAAAAAGGCATGCAAGCAAATTTTGTGTCGAGTGGTCTTTTTTAAATGCCCATTTTGTATACTACACATGGCACACAATTAAAAAGTGTGATGCATGAATTAAATATCTTGGGATCAAATGTGAATCCTGATAACAGAATTTAACAGCCACAAAAAGTTTGATAGAGAAGATAGATGATCAGTTAGCAGAACTAAAGTCAAAACTGAATCAAGTCAAGGGAAGGTTAAAGTTGGACCTGGAAACCACAATTGACTGGCTGATTGACCACATTTTTCACTTCTCATCTAAATATTCTACGTTTTTGAGATGCTGCATCAAGATCAGAGAACCTGGCTCCAGAGTCCTGGCTCTGTCCCCCAGTGGTAACAATGCCAATTCTGCCTTGCTCCTTTCTTGTTCTCTTTGGTCTCACAAATATTCCCTGGGTGCCCCGTGCTCCCAGACACATAGCTCCTACCCTCAGGTAGCTCACAGTCTAATAGGAGATGAAAGTAGGAGTCCAAAGCCATGTGATTTTATTTCACATAAAATCTGCACCTTTTAAAGACAGATTTTATTTCAATGGGTCTTTCAATAATATCTGTTTCATACACACACAGTACACAAGTTAAAACATTTTGTGCACAACACAAAAGCTTTGCAAAGAAGTGGGTCAATGCTGAGTTATATGTGGCATGTATTTTCATTATTGATTTTGAAAAGATAGAAACTTGAAAAACTAGAAATACATCATGTTTCACACGGATGACTGCAGTCGCCAGAGCAGTCGGAACGACACTGTCAAAAGTTAGTCAGACCACGTCATTCCTCTGTAAAAGCCCACAGGCCTTAGGAATCAGGCTCCCTC
Source organism: Theropithecus gelada (assembly GCF_003255815.1). Lineage (NCBI taxonomy): Eukaryota > Metazoa > Chordata > Mammalia > Primates > Cercopithecidae > Theropithecus > Theropithecus gelada. The sequence goes on along the minus strand of NC_037679.1, from coordinate 60,210,678 downwards.
CCAGCCTCTAACTCATCACTATTGTTATTCTCCTTGGTATTTCTGCTCCAGTCACAGGTCTTTGTTCTCTTTCCCAAACACAAGCAGAGCTTCTCCCAGATTAGGGCCTTTGTTTTGTTTTCTGTTCCCCTCTTGGAACTCTCTCTCTGCCCTTCTCACCTGCAAGTTTTTTTCCAATCACACCTTCTGGAGGAGGCCTGCCTTGAAGAATAGAAACACTGTCTTTCAGAAATACAACCTGCAGCCCCACTCCCAAGCAGTACTCCCCATTCCCCTCACCCCACCCTCTTTTTCTCTGTTCCCATAGCATTTATCCTCTTTTCACTTGCTTTTAAATTGGCTTCAAAAAATGTTTACCTCAGCACACTAGTAGTGACTTTTGAGGCTGGATAATTTTTTGTTGTGGGAAGCTGTCGGGTACATTATAGGATGTTTAGCAGCATCCCTGGCCTCTACATATTAGACCAGTCGCAATCTCCACTCCTAACTTGTGACAACCAAAAATTTTTCTAGACATTGCCAAATCACCCCTCATTGACAACTGCTGGTTTATAATTTATTACCAGTTACACCCAGCTAAACTGTAAGCTCCAGGAGGGCAGGAGTTTTTGCCTTTCTGTTTACTGTTGATCTCCAAGCACCCAGAACAACAACTGGTACGGAATATGTGGATGAGTGAATATATATTTAAACATATGCACACATAGCATAGCATAAATTTCATATTCTTCTCTTCAGAAGTGGTCAGTATTTAATTTAATCTCAATTTTTATGGGTGTTTACAAAAAAAATAACAGTAATGATAAAAATACAGAAAACGCAGGGAAGAACATTTTTCTGTCTATATCTAGCACATTTTTCTGAAAGACAATTAGAATTGATCTATTTCTTGAAAGAATGTCCTGTATATCTATTATAAAAAGTAACATGACTCTTTTTGCATATTTCCTTTTTTCTGTCGACCAGCAGAAAACCTTTATTATGGGTATTGACCTTAGAAAGTAATTGCCTCAAGGGTGTCATTGCTAATGCCATTTTAAGAATGAAGGGCAATGATACTTAAGCAGGGCAACATTCACAGGCACAGAGGTGAAGAGAAATAAATTAGTTCTTAAATGGACTTGGCTGTCATAGTCATCAGATTCAAATAGAGTTTAATTTATCACAGAGAATGGGTGGCCCTGCCTGAATGGTGTCATGTGATGGAAGACAGTAGAACCATGGTTTTCAAGGCTGGAGAAAAGGGGTGTGATTTTTGTACCCATCCCACCACTACCACCAGGGGAAATTTGGCAGTGTCTGGAAACATTTTTGATTCTCCTACAACTAAAGGGTTGGAGAATGCTACTAGCATCCAGTGGCTAGAGAGGCAAAGGATGCTGCTTAATATCCTACACTGCACAGGACTCTTCCCTACAACAAAGAGTTATTCAGCCCCAATGCCATTAGTGCTGCAGCTGAGAAATCTCACAATAGAGCCTAATGCTTATGAGGGTGAGACCTAGAGCCTCCCTGTTCGAATTTGAATTCCTGCTCTATCACTCAGATGAACTGCGACTGTTTATTTGATAAATCTGCTTCTATTTTTCTTCTGGACACACAGGTAGACTAGTTATCTCAGCATTACTACATGACTAAGTTCTAGACCACGGAATGTGTGTGAAAGTGCTGTATACCACTCTTAGCCCTGGTCCATAAAAATTTCCTAAAAAAACACTCATCTCTCTTTTTCCTTGTCTGTAAGGGATTTAGGGGATGGCAGAATAACAAGATAATGCAGCCTGGGCACCTGAATGACTACATGAATCACAGTCATATGCCTCCTTCCCCCAGAGTGACCCACACTAGATAGTGCTGTGAACAAGTAAACTTCTATGCTGTTCTACTGCTGATATTTGGGAGTTATTTAGACAGGTGGCCTAGCCTAGGTATACGACCTACAGCAGGTTCTTTGACCATTTTGTTCCTCACTTTTCTCATCCGTAAATTGGTGATAATAATGATACCTCAGCCCTCAAAGTATTGTTTGAATATTAAACTTCTTAGAATGGTGTCTGGCATATAGTAAGAATTTTTCTACCTGTGGACCCACCTTGGTAAGCCCATATAAAGTGATCAAGTAGCATTTGTATGTTGACTTGTACCCCCTCAGGTTTGCTTTTTTTCCTCCTTAAATACAGTTATATTTTCAAACAGAATGCTAGGCTATTTGTTTGTTTGCTTGTTTGTTTGTTTTGAGAGACAAGGTCTCGTTCTGTTGCCCAGGCTGGAGTATGGTGGCATAATCATGGCTCACTGAGCCTCAACCTCCTGGACGCAAGTGATCCTCCCAGCTCAACCTCCCAAGTAGCTGCGACTACAGGCGTGCATTGCCACACCCTGCTAATTTAAAATTTTTGTAAAGACGGGTGTCACTGTGCTGCCTAGGCTGATCTTGAATTCCTGAGCTCAAATGATCCTCCCACCTCAGCCTTCCAAAGTGCTGGGATTACAGGGGTGAGACACTGTGACTGGCAGGTATTTGTTTTTTAATTGATTCTCAACTTTAATATTTTTGTACAATGCAGTTAAAGAATAAAGGTTTACAATTAGATTATTCTGTGCTGTCTTTCTGACTTCAATCCTCACTCCTTCATCTAGTAGACAAGTATTGTGTGCCAATTTTATGCTAGGTATTGTGTTAGGTATCGGAGATACAATCATGGGCAAAAACAGATATGGCCTATGGCTCCACAGAGTACACAGTTTACCTAGGCAGACAGGCATTAATCATATGCTACTCAAATCACTATAGCATTTCAATTGTTAAAAAAAAAATGTTATCTAGGAAACATTAAAACAGTATAGAACAGAAACCCAATCTTTGGAAGGATTGGTGGGGAAGGAGAGGGCCAGGGGAGGCTTCCATAGCAGGAGTCTTTGGAGCTGAGTTCTGGAGGAGGAACAACAGCATACTAGGTGAAGAAGGAAGGAATCAGGAGAGGAAACAGCATGTGCAAATGTCCTGGGGCAGAGTATATTCAAAGAGCTGAGAGAGGCTGCATGTGTCTGGATTATAACAAATGAAGGGTGGGAGGCAAGAAAGACAGATGAGGCTGGAGAGGGGATGGCAGTGCAGGTAGGCATTTGAGGGCTTCTAAGTCATTGTAATAATTTTGGTGCCTATTCTGAAGTTTTTAAAGAGTGAAATGACATGATTAGATGCATATTTTGAAGACACCATGCAGTATGCACTTGAGAGAATGGATTAGCAGTGACAAGTGTACAACCAGGGAGACCTGTAATATTATTTCTGGATTTCAAGTGAAATACAGTGACAAAGTCTGAAGTATAAAGATATTTAGGACGTAAAATCATCAATCCGTGGAGATGTATAACTTGTAGGAAGTAGAGATGAGAGAGGTGTCTAGAATAGTTTCCAGACTCCAGTTTCAGCAACTGGACAAATATTAGTGCTGTTTACTGAGACAGGGAACAATGGAGGTAGGCTACATTTGAAAAGAAGGTATCTTGGATTTGGTTTGAGATGAGTGTGCAGTCAGCTAACTTCACATCATCTTTATTCTTTACTCACATGATTCTCCTACTTTCGTTTCTATCTATTCATTTATTTTTTCGTTTAAAAAATCATTATTAAGTACTTACTATGGGATTAAAAAATGGGTGAGACAGACATAGTCTTTCAAGGAGTCTCTAGTCTTGGAGAAAGTAATTAAAATGGGTGGTACTATTGATTAAGGAAAAGAAAAATATTACTAAAACATAGATGAATACACCTCAACCAGAATTGGGGGTGGAGGTTGGAAAATCTTGGAAGGTTTTTTGCTGGGAAATGTCTTTGATGAAACACTTAATAAACGTTCAATGTTTTTCTCTCCTTTTTTTTTTTCTCACTACTTTCATGCCCTCCTCCCACTCACCCCCTAACCAACACACTTAAATTTTTTTTTTTTTTTTTTTTTTTTTTTGAGACGGAGTCTTGCTGTCTCCCGGGCTGGAGTGCAGTGACATGATTTCGGCTCACTGCAAGCTCCGCCTCCCGAGTTCATGCCATTTTCCTGCCTCAGCTTCCTAAGTAGCTGGGACTACAGGCGCATGCCACCACACCCAGCTAATTTTTTGTATTTTTTAGTAGAGATGGGGTTTCACCACGTTAGCCAGGATGGTCTCGATCTCCTGACCTCGTGATCTGCCCTCCTCGGCCTCCCAAAGTGCTGGGATTACAGGCATGAGTCACCGCACCTGGCCTAAATTTCTATTATTATCTTTTATTCCAAGACAATATGAAACATTCTGGAAAACTAAGAAGTCACATGGGATTTTGGGCTATATTTGGAAAGCCAGGAATATCATGTTATAATTCCCAGAGTTTATTAACCAGCTACTTCTGATTAATTTAAATCCATTAATGTCACTCTCAACACATCCTTAGGGAATTCTTTTCTGATTGTACCCAACAATTGTTTCCAATTTGACAGCCAGCATTCTTCAAGTCATACTTTTACACGCCCATCAGAGGAATGTTATCCATGTGACATGACAATTTTCAAAGAGAAATAAATCCTCACCACCCATAATATTCAAGACACTTATTTAATTTTTCACCTCTTATTTGCGTGATAGAACTGCCTCTATTCTCTTGGTCCCACTGAGGTCTGGTTCTTTGGTTTGCTTCATTCTGGCTGTCCTCTGCTTTTTCTTCCTCGATTCTTCTGTCTTGATATCTCATCTTCCACTAATCACTCTCTTTTTCAAACTACACTAGGTCCTCCTCACACCCTATGCTCTTACTCACAGAAGGCTACTTGTGGTTCCTCAAAACACTCCATTCTGTTTCGCGCCTTTGTTCATTTATACACATATTACTGTCTCCTCTTGGGATACTTTTCGCCTCTTACCTACTTGGGCAAGTCTTATCCTTCAAGACCTGTATCAAACATTCTCTGCTTTATGATCAATCCTCATCACTTACCAACCTCCTTCTAAATCTGGACAATTGAGTATCCCCCCTCTTAAGTCACACCCATCATACTGTTTACAATTATTTAAAATAGTCTGCATCTTTACTACACCAGGGTCCAGACTGCGTATTGTTCATCTTCATATCCTCTGTACCCAGACAGTGCCTGGCAAGAAGTGAACACTAAATTAGTGACTATTAAATAAATCAATTATTTCACAAATTAATACCAAAGCATGTCAAAAGGGCTTCTCAAATATGTGAGAGAGATGGCTGAATATCCCTAATCCAATCATCCCTCATTTATTATATATTTTTAAGTACTTCTAAAAATATGATTCTCAGTTCTAGTCCCTAGAAATTCTACTGGGTGTCCAAGGGCTTCTGACTTTAAGAATTACACTGAGAAGTATTGTTCTAAAGCAAGAACATTGTAGAATACAAACAGCATGAAGAGAGGAGGTGGAAAACCCTCCTCTTCCATATACCTATAACCCTTTGAAGTGAAACAAAATACCAGAGCACACATCACATACTTCACTAATTTATCCATCCATCTATCCATATATCCATTCATAATTTTTTCTTCCATTTACCTATATCCCATATATCTTCCCTTTGAAGTGAAATAAAATCTCAGAGTACATACCACTTACTTCATTTATTCCTCTATTCATTTATACATCTACACAACCACTCCTATACCCATCCATGTATCTATTCAGCCATCCATCCATCCATCCATCCATCCATCCATCCATCCATCCATCCATCCATCCATCCATCCATCCGGTGACCTATCCATGTATATACCCAACCATCCATTCAGTGACCTATCCATATACACTGTCCATCCATCCACCCATCCAACCATCCATCCATCCATCCACCCATCCATCCATCTATCCATCCACCCATCCATCCATCCATCCATCCAGTGACCTATCCATGTACATACCCAACCATCCATTCAGTGACCTATCCATATACACTGTCCATCCATCCACCCATCCACCCATCCATCCATCCATCCATCCATCCATCCATCCATCCATCCATCCGGTGACCTATCCATGTATATACCCAACCATCCATTCAGTGACCTATCCATATACACTGTCCATCCATCCACCCATCCAACCATCCATCCATCCATCCACCCATCCATCCATCCATCCATCCAGTGACCTATCCATGTACATACCCAACCATCCATTCAGTGACCTATCCATATATACTGTCCATTCATCCACCCATCCATCCATCCATCCATCCACCCATCCATCCATCCATCCACCCATCCATCCATCCATCCACCCATCCATCCATCCATCCATCCATCCATCCATCCATCCATCCATCCATCCATCCATCTATCCATCCGGTGACCTATCCATGTATATACCCAACCATCCATTCAGTGACCTATCCATATACACTGTCCATCCATCCATCCATCCATCCACCCACCCACCCATCCATCCATCCATCCATCCATCCATCCACCCCCCACCCATCCATTCATCTATCCAGTGACTATCCATGTATATACCCAACCATCCATTCAGTGACCTATCCATACACACTATCCATCCATCCATCCATCCACCCACCCACCCACCCATCCATCCATCTGGTGATATATCCATGTGTCCACTCATCCATCCAGTGACCTATCCATGTATCCATCCATCCATCCATCCATCCATCCATCCATCCATCCATCCAGTGACATATCCATGTATCCACTTATCCATCCAGTGACCTATCCATGTATCCATCCATGCATCCATCCACCCAGCAACCTATCAGTGTATCCATCCATCCATCATCCACAATTTCTGATACCCTTCTGCACTGTGCTAGGCACTCTATCAAACAGGTGAGAAGCACAGGGAAAATCTGCCTGTAAACCAGTCACCATTCCAGAAGAATTAGGGAAACAACTCATTGTCTAAAAAACTTCCAAGATGAACAAGAGAGACATGGTAGGGGTTTAAATTAAGTGTGGGAACACATCAGCTTTTTTTTCTGTCTTTTTCTCTTAAGAAAACACCCTAATCTCTGAATTAACATTATGTCCCTTCCAGTTCCCAGTTTCTCTTGAGGATCGAACTAAGATTTTGAGGCCAGTCTGTGAATTTCATGTTTGCTTCAATGACCCTTTCAAATGTTCACATACTGCAGCTGGGTTGGCTTCAATCTGACCTGTGGGGATCAGTTCGGCTATTTCAGAGGCATACAGAATTGCTTCCCCTGCATTAGACTGCTCTTACTATTACACATTTTTGATGCAGAACATCTATTCTTTGATTTTTCCTTTCCCCTTTGCCCTGCAGAGCTCCACAGAGTTTAACTGATTTTCCGTTGCTAAAATATGTCCCCACCTGGCACTCCCTGCAACTTCTTGAAAACTGCCATTTGGTTTACTTTTGTTTTTTTTTTGTTTTTGAGTCTCGCTCTGTCACCCAGGCTGGAGTGCAATGGCACAATCTCGGCTCACTGCAACCTCCACCTCCCAGGTTCAAGCAATTCTCCTGCCTCAGCCTCCTGAGTAGCTGGGATTACAGGTGCACACCACCACGCCCAGCTAATTTTTGTATTTTTAGTAGAGATGGGGTTTCACCATCTTGGTCAGGCTGGTCTCGAACTCCTGACCTCGTGATCTGACTGCCTCTGCCTCCCAAAGTGCAGGGATTACAGTCGTGAGCCACCATACTCGGCCTGGCTTACTTTCTCACAAAATCAGCAAGTTGTTTTTTTTTTTTTTTTTTTTTTAAATCTATCACCCCTTTCTTCCCCTTCAGATAAGTCATTTTTACTGAGGCTGTCACCACTGCTGGAGCAGGAGGGTCTGGAATTCCTGATCTTGTTGCAAGGAAGGTGGGGCCGACCTGATCTCTGCCCCCACTGGAGGCTGTGTTTACAGTCTCCAGCACACGGCAGGCTTTTCTGTCCTCCCGCCTGCCCTGCCCTGCATCCAGCCATCATCTCTTGTCATCTCAGAAGCTTCAGAGTAAATTCTCTTTCATTTTTTTCAGTTCCTCACAGGCTCAGTTACTTAGCCAACTTGTTTTTCCTCCCCACATGTCAAAAGTGACAAATAACTATTCTGAGACAGTCTGACAGACGAGTCAGCAAGTGGCCTGCCAGGTGATGTGGCTTTTCCTAAGGCAACCCTGTGAATTGCTGAAGAAAGGGGAACTGAGAAGTGAACCAAGATAAAACAAAAACCAGAAAACAAAAAGCCCTCTCTCTGCTGGATCGGAAAAGGTGTAGGCCACTCCTCCTGTCTGCTGGCTGGATGCGGATGAGCCTGCAGGGGGCTCCATGCACAGGGGGTTGGCAGAACAATGAGAATGACAGAGCCTGGGTCACTGCCTTTCTGTGGAGAAGATCATTTACCCAACACACACATGAGCAAGCATTGTATCATCTTAAGCCACTGGGATGCAGGGATTTTTGGTTACAGCAGTTATCTTCCCCTGACTGAAATAAAAGGGATATGAACACTCAACGAGACTTTTAGGGGAGAAGGGCACTACGCTGTTCCTTCCTCATGCCCAGCAATCAAAGGCATGCAGGGTGAGGCTTTACTACAGCTGCACATCCTTAGTAAGACAGGGGCTTTAACATGGAATACTCACTGATGGATCCTTTGCTGGCTGAAAGGGGCAGTGTAGCAGTCATTCTCCTCCAGGTCTGGCAGTGTCTCCTTGTCCAGCCTCATTGGCTTCTTAGGTAACCATCTCCGAAACCTGCTTATTTGTTTATCGATCCTGTGGTACATGGAAGGCAAGACCAAAGGGTACAGCATGTCAGCATCACCCTGAAACACAAGAGGGAAGTCTCCACAGAGCCACAAGTATCATACCACACATGCACTCATGATATCCTTGTTTTAGATGGAAAGACAGCCAGAACTCTAGTGTTGTTCTGATTTCACCAAGTGGCCTCAATATTATTACTGTTTGTGAAATAGCAGCTGTGAGTTAGATGTCCACCCACATGCCAATAATAAATGACCAAGCAGTCCTAACAAGGCTGGAAAGCTCTGAAAAGGATTCCAACAGTCCCTTAAGCAAGCAGCAGAGACCTTAACTTACATTCTGTAGGTTCTAAAAAATTCATTTTGTGTTTGGAAAACATCTGAGGGCAGAGAAGAGCTCTAGCTGTAGTTAACTTTGGGGAGGGGGTGCTGGCATGTATCCTGGGGGTTGTGCACAGAGAGCTCCATGCCATGATTTGCTTCCTGCCTCTCCCACCTCCCCCAGCAGCCTCTCAGCAGGCAGCAGGATTTTTGGCTTTCATGGATCTCTTTTTAAGCTGGCTCCATGGTTCTCATGGTGCTCCTAGGGCGTGGTGACACACATGTGTCCCTCTAATGAAGCCAAGTCAATGAAAACAACAGTATTCTAAAAGTGGTTTTCAGCCACAGTTTTCTCTCTGGCTGTCTCCCTGGTTCCTCAGTTCCACTGACTTCTGCTGATGAAAACATCTGGCTTCCAAGTGAACAGTTCCCAATCACTGTTCATAGAAAAACACCAGAAGGAGCAAAAACCACACCAAACTTTAAAATGATAGCACTACCTCAAGTGTCTATACTACTGGAAAAAAAAAATCTTCTAAATTTATTAACTGAAAACACAAGGAATTTGGTCATGCTTTATTTTTTTCCTAATTAAAACAATATGTTTACATGGCAATGTACTCTTTTCAGTGAATGTTATGGCTAATTTTCTGTGTCAACTTGGCTAAGTTAAGGGATGCCCAGATAGCTGGCAAACATTATTTTGGGATGTGTCTGTGAGGTTGTTTCCTGAAGACATTAGTGTTTGAGATTGTAGACTTAGTAAAGAAGTTGGCCCTCACCAATGCAGGTGGGCACCATCTAATTCATTGAGGACCTGAATAGGACAAAAAAGTGGAGGCAGGGTGAATGTGCTGTCTGCTTGAGATGGAACATCCATCTTCTCCTGCCCTTGGACATTGGCCTTCCTAGTTCTCAGGCCTTTGGACCAGAAATGGGACTTATGCTATCAGGTTTCCTAGGCCTCCTTCTTAAAAACTGCAGATTGCGTGACTTCTAGCCCTCCAGAATCTTATGAGCCAACAGTGAAAATCCTGGTCCAAGTCTGAAGGCTAGAGCACCAGGAGCACTGATGTTTAAGGGCAGAAGAAGAGAGATGTCCCAGCTCAAGCAGCAGCAAATTCACTATTCCTCCATCTTCTAGTTCCACTCAATGGGTTGGATGGTACCCACCTGCATTGGGGAGGATCAGCTTCTTTACTAAGTCTACTGATTTGAATGCTAATCTCTTCCGGAAACACTACCACAGACGCACCCCAAAATAATGTTTTACCAGCTATCTGGGCATCCTTTAGCCCAGTCAGGTTGGACATATAAAATTAACCATCACAGTGAAACTCTCAGCTGAAGATGATATTATTTATGTAACCAATCAATTCCAAACTAAAAAATAATGGTAAACTTCTCTTTTACTATCTCCTTTATTCTCAGCATTGTTCCAGCCTCACCATGACCCCAACTCTGCTTGGTGGTGGCTGTCCTTCTTCAGAACTCCCAAAGGGTCAAACTGAAAAGAATCTCACAGTGGCTGTAGGACTCTCCTCCCAAAGAAAACCCTCCGCCCCAAAAGAAGTATACTTAAAATATAGTGAGATGATGGGCTTTGGAGAAGCAGCATGACACAGTAGGTGACAACATGAACTACGGGGCTGGAATGCCTAGATTCAAATCCTGGCTCTGTTAATATTAACAGCAGAACCTTGGGCAAGCAATTTGACTTTGCTGAGCCTCAGTTTCCTTATCTATAAAATGGGCATGATAATGATACCCAATTCATAGAGTTGTGATGATGAACTTATTAATACACATATAAAGTCTTTAGAACTGTCTGGTGTACAGGAAATGCTGGCTATTATTACTGTTTTTCTCTTTTTTCCAAAAATAAAAAATCGAGCAACCAGCTTGCCTCTTAACATTTCTGTTTTTTGCTTTTTAATTCAAAGTTAATTGTGTTTCACCAGCATCTATCACTTGTCTATGCTCAATGATTTAGTCCTTATATGGACTCATAAATTAGACTTCCTCAGCTAAGTTGGTGGCCTTCCCCATGGTTCTTGGCTTTATTTCATTTGATTGCCTTAAAACTCATTCAAGAAAGAGGACATTGGCCCAAAGGTTTTTTATTATAGAGCTTTTACCTCCCACACATCTCCAGTCTGCAGCACTAATCAGATCACACTTTGTAAAATTCACATTCCCACAGAATCTGGGCTCTGCGTGCAATGACTATGAATTGAATCCAGCTGGGTACAGTGCTTAATGTGGATAAAAACAAATAAAAATGTAAAAAAAAAAGTCAGGCATAACTACTCTACAGGAGTGAAATGGCAGCCTTCAGCAGCCAGCTGGTGGCACCACAATTTACTTGAAATGTGGAGATGATGAAAAGGGAGTAGAACAGGATAATTAAAATGATTAATTAATTGAAATATGTGAAAAAGAGGAAGCGAGAAGGAGGCAAGACGATGCTGCTTGGCATGGTAAAAGGAAGCTGAGATTTGTAACTGGGGTGCCTAAAACCTGGCTGTCTTGCGCCTCAGCTGTATGACCTTCCACAAGTTATTTACCCCTCAGAGCCTTCTTTTCCAAGGTTATAAAATAGAGGTAATAGTAACAATATTATTATCATCATTATCATCATCATCATCTTACTGACCTTACAGAGTGGTTAGTGGGCTCATAAAACATGGTGAGTATGAAATGCTTTGGAGAAGCTGCCAGACAGATAGCAAGCATTATTAATAATTTCTTAAGGACCACACAGGACTAACATAAAAGTGATGGAAAGCAAAGGAACTGGGTTTTTTTTTTTAAACTGTGGAGGAAGAAAGACATTAAAAAGAACATCTTAAAAATAAAATCCCCGTGATCTGCCTGCCTTGGCCTCCCAAAGTGCTGGGATTACAGGCGTGAGACCAGTCTGGCCAACATGGTGAAACCCCATCTCTACTAAAAATACAAATATTGGCCAGGCATGGTGGTGTGTGCCTGTAATCCCAGCTACTTAGGAGGCTGAGGCAGGAGAATCACTTGAACCTGGGAGGCAGAGGTCGCAGTTAGCTGAGACTGCACCATTGTACTTCAGCCTAGGCAATAGAGTAAGACTCCATCTCATAAATAAATAAAATCCCCGAGACACTGGTTGGGCATGGAGATTAGAGGGTGTGAACTGGCCTTCACTGGGGAGCCTGAGCAGAAGCAGGTGGACAAAGCATGTTGTCCAGGTTCCATTACACATGCCTGTACATGCTGTGTGCACTTCACTATGACTAAACCAAACACTCAAACATGGTCAGCAGTTTGTGTCTTCTTCTGGTTACCAGAGTTTCCCTCACAAAGTTGTACACACCCTAACCCCCAGAACCTATGAAGATGTTATGTTACATGGCAAAAGGGACTTTGGAGATGTAAGGAAGGTTACCGACCTTAAGACAGGGAGAGCATCCTGGATGATTCAGATGGGCTCAAGTTAACCACATGAGACCTTTAAAAGTAGAACTTTCTCTGGCAGGAGGGATGTGGCAGAAGGAGAATCAGAGAGATTCAAAGTTTGAGAAGCACTTGACCTACTGTTGCTGGCTTTGAAGATGAAAACAGCTAGGAGGCAAGGAATGCAGGCAGCCTCTAGAAGCTGAGAAAGACTTTCAGCCAGTAAAGAAATGGAGATCTCAGTCCTCTGATTACATGAACTGAATTGTGCCAGCAACCTAAACGAACCCAGAAGCAGATTTTCCCCAGAGCCTCCAGATAAGAGCCCAGGTGACAAAAACCTTGATTGCAGCCTTGGGAAACCCCGAACAGACCAACCAGTTGAGCGTCCCCTCCCTGACCTCTGACTTACAGAATTGTGAGCTAATACATTTGTGTTGTCTTATGCTGTTAAATTTGTGGCAATGCGTTATGATGGCAATAGGAAATGAATATACCTCTTAAAACACTCTTGGTCTGATCCTCTCCTCAAGACCTGGCAACAGCTAGCCAGGCTCCTACAGTCAAGGCTGCCATTCCATGCGCTGTTCTCACCTCCCAGTTAGGTGGCTCTGGGAACAAGAATCTACCTCTCTGTGGCAGGATAGTGAGTGAGTGCTCCCCTAGTCTGCTCTTCCACAAACACATTCCTGTCTCCAAACTTTGCCACACTCAGACTTCATTTAGGGCCCCCTTCAGTCACGCAAGACAGAAGCACATAGTGCAAAAGCCACTAAGCTGGAAAGCATAAGATTCAAGTTGGACTCTTGATTCTGCAGTCATACATCAGTGTGGCCTGGGACAAGCCTTTTTTCCTCACGTAACCTTAGTGCTCTCATCTCTAAAATGATGATCAGCCAGATATTCTTTAGATACTACATGTTGTTGGTGATTTGGGTGATAATATCCTGATTATGTCACTTATGTGATTAATTCAAACTTGAATTAATAACCTTTAGTATACAATGTTAGGTAACCTCTAGTATACAATGATAGATAACCTTCAGTATACAATGATGGACTTTGGAGTCAGCTGGAAGCTGATGATTCATATTCCAGTTTTATAGACCTTGGTGAGCAAGTAATTAAACCTCTATGAGCCAACAGAATCCATAGAATAAGGCAATGGTAAAAGATTAAACGTGATCATGGATATCAAGTGCTTACGCAATGCCTTGGATGACCAAAAGGCTTGATTGAGTGATAGTTTCTAGGATGAAGAAAATTATGGTGACAATAATGATGAACTTTTATATAGATTGCTCTTTTCCCAATAGAAGTTCAAAATCTGTGATTCTCCCTTGTAGACTGAGGTCTGTGTCCCCACCTAATAAACATCCCTAAATAGTTAACCCTGAAATTTACTTAGATATGTTAAAGTCTAGAAACCAACTAACCAGAAAGCACCCCATTTGTCTCTTCAGTATAGGAGTGGACTATAGTATAGACTTTACTTAATCAAGCCTCCACCAACAGGGAATAGAAAAGAGAAAACATTGGCTTAATGATTTAGCATTGATTTTGGTTGGGTATGTTGTCACTTTGTTCCATTTTTGCCATTTACTGAGCAAAAGCCCTCTTACAGACTACACAGGCAAATCAACAAGGGGAAATGGATCAGACACTTGGGCATTTCTGGCCTTAACTTGTCAAGTTAACGTCTGGACTACGGGGTGAGTTATTTTTATAGAAAGCTGTTCTGATGGTAAGTTCAGGTTTCCCTGTTGCTGACTCATGATAGGTGAGATCCTGGGTACCTGGGAAGAGCTGACAATGCAGTATAAGCAAATGGGTGTAGACTTGCCACCTCTGCAATGGCTTCCCAAGTTTGGTCTTGGGAAGGTTCTACTTGATCTCTTTGACCCTCAGTTCCCTCAGCTCTAAAGGGGAGATAATCCTACCCAACTTAGGAGAAGTGAAGGAAAAAGCCACATATGTGCAAAGGATCTTGCTCCCAACATGCTAACCTGTCAGGAGACCTTATAAACTGCCTACAATGTACAGAGTGCCAACCTGCATGCTGTGGGCACACCCTGAGGAAGTAGAAGAAAGGCCATTTCCCTTGAGCCACTAATAACCCAGGAGGGAATGTACACTAATGATAACCTAATCAGACTGAATTAAATGAAGCAGGCCTACTTTGAAGACACCTCCTTTTCCCCAGTAAAGAATATTATAATAATAGCATTATGTTTCTAACAGATCACATTATCAGCGATGATATGCCTAGAGGGAACCTACAGATGAGCTTTCTTTTCTTTTCTCTTTTCTTTCTTCCTTTTCCTTTTCCTTTCCTTTTCCTTCCTCCCTTCTTCCCTCCCTCCCTCTCTCTTTCTTCTTTCTTTCTTTCTTTCTTTCTTTCTTTCTTTCTTTCTTTCTTTCTTTCTTTCTTCTTTCTTTCAGTGGCACACAGCTCTACATTGCAGTAAATGACACCCTCTTGGAATGATAATAGACAGCAGAAGGCATGTATTTCTTTTTCATTTTCTTAGAGCCAAGTGTCCAGATTTACAAGGCTCTACCTGGATAGGATTTAGAGATCTTAGAAAGCTAATGTTATTCTTTTAGGTCACAGGGCTACTATTTGGAGCATAGCCTAAATACCTTATAGAAGACTCCAAAGGCTTTGGAACATTTACATGTATTAGTTTTTTAAAACGAGGATGAAAATACAAAAGCATTTTGTCCTTTTGCCTATATGCTCATCTGATAAGTTGTGACTGCATTGAATGTATAATGCCATAGGGTCCAGCATTCACCCTCTCAAACCTCACCCAGGATCAAGTCAGGCAGAATGCGTATGGGGGGTGGAGGGAAGGAGTAGTAATGATACTCCAGCTACAAGCCACCCATAACAATCAGATTTGTTACTTTGTAATCATATCTTCCACAGACTATATTTGTAATATTTTGTGAAGGCAAAAAAAGGGCAGCCAGAAGATGATAAATTCCTCCTTTTTATTGGATAGTCAATTTATAATGGCTATAAGCCTGTCCAAAGATAAGAGTGAAAGCAGCATTTAATAGACCAAGTACATGGATAAAAAGAGCATTAACTCCAAAAATACAGGTCTGAACTACATGAGTGTGCTTTATGAGAGTCAAGTGATTTTTTAAAATAAGGATATTTATGAAAAAAGTGCTTTATTTCTCTGTCTGCTCAGAAACCTTGGAGATATTAATTCATTTATTCTTAGGAAATAGGTTTGTTTCAGAGATGCTTTCATGGATTAATAAAATTAAATATCACTTATATAAATGAAACTACAAGCTAACTTAAATATCCATATTTCATATGACAGGGGAATTTTAGGATACTGGAGGTCAGTGTTTCATTATTGATGTACTACTAGATGGCAAGTTGTATATATGGTCTTTAATTTAGAATATCAGAGCTGGCTACAAAGAAAAAGACACTCTCCATCATCTAAATCAGTCTGTTCCAACGTGAAATGAAGAGTTAAGGTAGATGCAACATTTTCTGACAACGTGGATTTTAAAATGTACACCATACCCTGGGCTTCAGAAAGTCACACATCCCAGTGATATCAGACTTAATTCTATGTGGTATGCAATGAAGCCTATTTTGAGAGGCCATTTTGAAGCAAGTACCTTCATTGGGATTTCTTTTTCCTTTAGCTTGGCCCAAAGTCTTCTAGTACCTTCCAGTGCCTAAATTCTTCTGCAGTTGTGATTTGCGCACTAGAAGTAGCATCAATGCTTTCAGGCCAAAGACTAGTATTTTGTAAGCTGTTCCTTCAGCTTTAGAAAGAAGGATTTCTCAAGCTCTTATTCACTCAAAACTTCTCCTCTGCACACACGGAGAGTATGTGATGGGCCATAAGGTCATAGTCTCCTCTGCTTTCCTCCTCTTGGCTCCTGTTTTAAATCCTGTCCCCTCTTTCTCCTTCCTCTACCATGAAACTTATCAAAGTAGCAGCAAACCCTCCTTGCCTCTGATTCATCCAGCCCTCGTCCTTCCTCCACTGGCTGTAATTTGTTTTCCATTATCCTCCACTCTGTAGTGATGGTTCTCAACATGTGGTCCAGGATCAGTAACATCAGCGTAGGCGTCACTTAGGATCTTGATGGAAGTGCAAATTATCGAGCCCCACCTCAGACCTACTGAATCAGAAACCCTGGGGATGGGCCCAGTGATCTGTGTTTTTAAAAGCCCTCCAAATGATCCTGACACACATTTGAGAATTACCACTCCACGGAGACTGCTGTCATGGAGATTACTGAAATTTCTAAATATCCAGAATTGATTCTCATCTCTGATTGATCATCAGAAGCTGAAGCACAGCCCTCCTTGTGGAATCTCATTGCTGGTGCCTTTGACACTACCCTCTCTTCATTCTCCTTCTACTTCCTAATTGTTCTTTTTCATTTTCCTCAGGTGTCCCCCCCATTCCATCAATGCAGATTTTCAAAGGAATTGCCACAGGCCCTCTTCTCTTAACTCTAGACCTCTCATCCAGGGAAATTCCATACACTCCCCTGGCTAAGGTCATGGCTTCTATGCCGTTGACTCCCACACTGGATTCTCCAGCATTACCACTCTCTTCAGCTGCTTTGCCATCAATTCCAAAGGACTTTAGGACACAAACACCTCAAAAATCTACTGAGACTTATAATACAGAATTAATTCTTAAAAGTCAACTTCCTCACCACACTTGTATCTCCTCTCGATTTCTAGTCTTCTTTTACCTCCAACAATATTTTCCCTAGCCCTTAGGTGTAAGAACTTCATTCTCCTCAACTCTGAATTTCCAAATAGCTGCTAAGTGCCAAGCCGTTTTGCCTATATTTCACAGTCTTTCTCACATGCTTTGCCTTTTTGCTCTGTAGATTATTTTTATCTATCCAGGGGGCAGAACTCCAATCAAAGAGTGAAAGTTAAAGAGACAGAGATTATAGCTTATTATAAGGAAGAATTTTATAACAGTCACAGCTGCCCACAGATGGGCTAGGGAGTTTACTGTCTCCAGAAAAGCAGAAGTTTAAGTGTCTGATGAGTGGTTGGACTTGATGGCATTTAATATCCCATAAAACTTTGAGATTCTATAGTTCCTTTTATCACTCTTTTCTTTTAAGCCCTCATTGTTCATCCCCCCCCACCCTTGTTTGAGCAAATGTTTTCATCCCAAGGCTGTGTCTGACGCTTGAGGCAGACCTGGTTTTTCTATGATTCTTTTCTTTGTGATTTCCTCTCTCCCTACTCCAATTCTTACACACTTATGTGGAGATTCATTTGTTCACTCACTCCATCTACTATGTGCTTGGTGCTGGAAATACAGAATTGAATGAGTCATCCTTGTCTTCAAATATCACCCAGGTAGGGAGCTAGACACATACATCATAGATTACAGCACAGGGTGATGAGGCCATAGGATCCCAATGGAAAAGCAGAAAAGAGATCATTTGACCTGGGCAAAGGCAAAAATATGGACTGAGTTTTGAGGACTGAGTAGACACCACCTTGGTGAACAATAAAGGAAAGGATCTTCCAGAAGGACCACTATATGCAAAAGCACAAAAACCCACGTGAGCATAACATGTATCTGGAAATGATGAGTAAGTAGTTCAATATGGATGGAGCAAAGAGTGGTAGGAGGGAAGAGATGGGTGAGGATAGTTTATAAAGGTCTGTAATTAAGCTAAGGCTGTTAACCTTATTGTGATCACTCTATGGTGGCCACCAAGTGACATAAATCAGATTTGCTACTTAGGAGATGAACAGAAGAGAGTTTGGAAATGGTCAGAAAAGAGGCAGGAAGATAAACTGATGTTTAGGCAAGAGGTGATGGAAGCTCAGCTAAGTCAATGGCAGTGGGAAGGAAGAGTAATATATGGACTTTTAGAAATATTCATCTGCACCTGCAGAATTTGGGAGACTGATTAGATGAGGGAGCAAAACATCCAAAATGACCCTTAGGTTTTTTTTTTAAATTACATTTTTAGAGATGGGGTCTCACCATGTTGCCCAGGCTAGGCTTGAACCCCTTGGCTCAAGTGGTCCTCCTGCTTCAGACTCCCAAGTATCTGGGACTACAGGTGTGTGCCACCACACCTGGACCCTTAGGTTTTAAATTAGGTGACTGTGTGGGAAGTAGAGCCAATGCCTGTATAGAGAATATAAATGGAGAAAATGACTACTTGGCAGATAAAATCAGAACAGAGTTAGTGGACTAGTTGCTAGAGGACAGAAGAAAGGAGAGACTTAGAGATGGATAAAAAATTCAGAAGCACAAAGGGAAGAATAGAAGAATACCCTTATATCTTTGCATAAGGATCTCCTTCTAAATATTACATGTAATAATTACTAATAGATACTATTCGTGCACATCAACTACATACTAGGCACTAAACCTCACATAAACCATACAGGGTAGAAATCAATATCGCTTTATAAACGTGAAAAACTCAGGCTCAGAGAAGTGAAGGAACTTGCCCAAAGTCATCCAGTGCCATTATAGGTTTTATGATCCCAATGTGCTCTGTTTTACATATACTGATTTAGATGACTTGGCAAATCCAGACAAGAATAAGACCTCTTCCC
Source organism: Theropithecus gelada (assembly GCF_003255815.1). Taxonomy (NCBI): domain Eukaryota; kingdom Metazoa; phylum Chordata; class Mammalia; order Primates; family Cercopithecidae; genus Theropithecus; species Theropithecus gelada. The sequence continues at coordinate 60,191,598 of NC_037679.1, read as the reverse complement.
ACCCTACATTCTTTTTAGAATCTAGAATATATTTCACTGAACAGATTGAAACAATATCACATACAAACTTGATATTTCCACTTGGTCATCAAAGTTGGGAGAAACATCTCTTCACCTTGCTGTTTCCTTCAGGTTTTCTTTGATTTTGGTTTTTGTTTTCCCCTCTCATAGTCAGTTAAATCCTTAATTTAATGGCAAGATAGAGCTTGGCCTATTATACAGACCAATGGTTTCCGAAACATGATCCCATGACCAGCAGCATTAGCTGAAGCTGGGAATTTGTTAGAAGTGAAAATTCTCTATCCCCACTGTAGATCTACTGAACAAGAAACTCTGGGGCTGAGGCCTAGAAATCTGTGCCTAAACAAGGCTGCTAGGTGATTCCGATGCTGGCTGGAGTTTGAGAACTATTAATACAGGCTAAACTGTTGTACCAGGATTTTATAGTGACAAGGATTTTAATGTGACAAGGGAGCAATCTAAATCATGGTGAATCCAAATGCCATGTCAACTGTGTAATGAAAGAAGAACTTGCCATAAGCTTGCTCACAGGTAATTTTTGAGGAACGATATTTTCATTTCTTTGGAGGTCAGTTCTCACACTGTACTTCATTGAGTGCACATGCATTTGAGTAAATCCATCAAAATGTATCAACTACTCTTTTATTTATCACACGACATAGCATATAAAGAGAGGGAACCTGAGTTCTAAATTTCATAGAGTTGAACTAACTAGGATTTTCAGAGAAATTTACTAGTTTCCCAGTTTAACCATCAGCTCAGTTCAGGGTGAATGAAAACATAAGATCAATTAAGATTTTGGAATTAGATTCTCCAATGATCACAACAGAATCAAATTAAAGAACATCATCATTGATGCATTCCCCTTCTCCCTAGCTTCTCAAAAAACAACAAGGAAAAACAAGCTTTGGGAGGATACAAAGTATAGTAAATGCAATCTTCATCTGGTGGGATTTTTGGGGGTGTTTTTTTGGCAGAAAAGAGGGTAGGAAGGGCACCTGAGTGAGGCTATACATCTGCACATGTTATTAACAAAATATTACTAACATAGGAGGACCCCGCTCATGAAGTCAAGTAGCCAGCAGCTAAGGATGACTATCTGCACTTCAAGCTTTCAAATTACTTACAGTGGAGGGAGGAATTTTTGTAGGAAAAAAAAAACATTGGCCAGGCCCTGTGGCTCACCCTGTAATCTCAGAACTTCAGGAGGCCGAGGCGGGCGGATCGCCTGAGGTCAGGAGTTTGAGATCAGCCTAGCCAACACGGTGAAACCCTGTCTCTACTAAAAATACAAAAATTAGCTGGGCGTGCTGGTAGGTTCCTGTGATCCCAGCTACTCAAGAGGCTGAGGTAGGAGAATTGCTTGAACCCAGGAGACAGAGGTTGCAGTTAGCTGAGATCTGCACTCCAGTTTGGGCGACAGAGAAAGACAAAAAAGAAAGGAAAGAAAGAAAGAGAGACAGAGACAGAAGGAGAGAGAGAGAGGAAGGAAGGCAGGCAGGCAAAGAAAGGAAAGAAAGACAGAGGAAGAGAGGGAGAGAGGGAGGGAGGGAGGAGGAGGAAGGAAGGAAGGAAGGAAAGAAGGAAGGAAGGAAGGAAGGAAGGAAAGAAGGAAGGAAGGAAGGAAGGAAGGAAGGAAGGAAGGAAGGAAGGAAGGAAGGAAGAAAGGAAGGAAGGAAGGAAGGAAATCTATACCAAATTTGTTGGGATTTTTGATAAGTTATCTAATAGAATGGGCTAAAAAGAGGGGGTGAAGGATAAAAGACTGATCATTGGGTACAGTACACAGTGCTCAGGTGATCGGTGCACCAAAATTTCAGAAATCACCACTAAAGAAGTTATCCATGTAACCAAAATCCACCTGTTTCCCAAAAACTATTGAAAATTTTTTAAAAAAGAGAATGGGCTAAAAAGCAATAGCCCCAGCACACTTGCAGATGAATGGCATCCTCCCAAGTGGGGAGAAGTTACAGGGAAAACTCCGAGAGGGATGTTTTCATCTTTTTTTTTTTTTTCCAGGCTAATCAGACACAGCTGATTTTAAAATGTGCATAGCAGCCAGCTTTCCCATGTGACACAGGCTCATTTTCCCCAGCTTATAGCTCCTTGTCATTGTTGAAGCACACGGGCCAACAGAAAGACAAACACCGTCAGGACACAGCGTGCTACTAACCTGCTCATGAACTTGTAACGGCGGGGCAGGTAATAGATTTTTCTCCTGGAAGAACAGCAAAAATGAAGCCAGTCGAGAAGAAAACCCATCGTCAGTTACAGTTTGAACTAGCAAGGAAGGAAAGGAGATTGAAGATAGAAGCCTGTAAGAGGTGAAGAAGAAAAAACTAAAAAGAGATTAACAGTGAGAAATACAGTGGGAACACAGGGAATGCGTTTTTGAGTCATGAAATCTTATGCAACAGTTTCCATTGGTATTTCTTCCTCTACCCATTACCATAATTTTTTTTTTTTTTAGTGGTTGCTCCTCGCCTGCAAAGCATGTGCAGTATGATAATTTGGAGTGATTGGTATTTGCACAGCTTCAGCTGAAGTCAGCTTTCTTCCCCAGGAAAATGCAAGGATGGATCAGAGGACAACATACATAATTTAACGGGCATGCTATTATATTAACTAATATTTATACAGCACTTTAAGCTTACACATGACACTTCTCTCATGGTATAGACATATATATATATATATATTTCACAACCAGTGTGGGAAGGACACTCACTTGTCAGCATTAACACCCAGCTGTACATAACCACACTGGGGCACACTGGCTGACCACTGGCCCTGGTTGTAGGTGAATTAAATAGGTAAAATCAAGGAATTCTGGAAACTTTTTAAAAATCGACTTATTCTGTCAGATTGCTATATATCTACCTTTAAAAAATGCTAAAAATGAAAATTCTTGGTGTAGTTTGAATGGACAGTACATGAATTAGATTATTTATTAAAATGCAACCTCCCTTTCCATATTTCAGGCTTCAACTGAAACTGAATGGAATAATAATGAAACAGGTGCTTTTTATGTATATCCTGAACTGTTACTGAACTCTCTCACTTCTGTAAATGGTAAGTTTATGTACCACCAATTTTTTTTGCATATTCGTGAAAGCTTTAAAACATAGGCAAAACTATAGAGACAATAAAAAGATCAGTGGTTGCCAGCGGGAGAAGGAATGTAGGTGAAACACAGGAGACTTTTAGGGTGGCGCAGCTATTCTGTACGATCCTGCAATGGTGGATACATGATATGCCTTTGTCAAAACCCACAGAACCACACACACATAGAGTCAACCCTAGAACTATGGACTTTAGTTAATAATAATTTTTCAATATTGGTCCACCAATTTTAACAAATACATCACACTAATGCAAGATGTTAATAATAAAGAAACTGTAGGCTGGGGGAGAAGGGGACACTATACTATACTATATTGTATACTATATTGGAACACTAGTATCTTCTCAATTTTCTATAAACCTAAAAATTCTCTAAAAAGTAAAGTCTATTAGTTAAAAAAAAAAATCCATGGACATATAGGTATTTAGAAGCAAGTTTTACTGTAATTTCTCATAAGAAACCTATTCCTGTATTTCCTTTTAAACATTATAGGGATAAAAATCCATGGGGACTAAACTTGGGATTCAGAAGTACTGTCTACACAAAATTATGAAGATTCTTTGGGCATTTAAATTCAGCCAAAATGATGTTTGTACATTTTGTTAAAATGATGTAGTGGGAGAATTCCTCCTTTGGAAATGCATGTATCTCCTTAGACTAGAGTTATTTGTCTGAAACTATGGACACAATAATAGCAAAAGTTTTAAATCCATCAGGTTGCAACAAGTAAAGCCAAGCTTAGTAGGTAAACCATATTAATATTAATGAGGTCAGTAAGTGTCACACATTAACAATATTTTCTTCTAAAATTATCATGCAAGAATTCCTATATCTAAAAAGATTATTGTTCACGTTCTTTTTCATTTCATTGTGTGGTTCACATTCTCTCAAGTGCTGCTTGGAGGCAACACATTTCTGCTCTGCAGTAGGCATGCAGAAGTGTTATTCATGATGCGGCCAGGCCCTTCAGATAGAACATTCTTTGCAGGTAGTAAGAGAATTTGCTTTGCATTAACATTGCTCAAGTTTCTATAATCTCCCTGGGTTCTTTGTTACAGAAGTGTGTTCTGGCAGAAGGTTTTATGAGATTTATTTATACCGGAGAGGGGTGTATAAATTTCTATCTAGACATATTTTGTAGGGTTTTCTTTCTTTCTCTTTTGGTTCTTAGGTATGATATGGTATTAATCCACATTAGACACTTATTATATCATTGATAAATATTTGGTTTTAATTGCTAGAGTATAAAAATTTTCAGTGGAATCTAAACTGACATTCTTTATCTCTCCCTAGTGGATATATACATATATATACATATACACACACACACTATATATATATATATATATATATATATGTATTCCTTTTTTTAAATCCTTGAATTCTCAGATTTTCTTTTTAACAGTTAAATACAAAAATAAATCATAAGATCAGAACTAAATTTATTATGCATTTTGAGAATTTTGCCTCCAGGAAAACAGATGCTAGAAATCCCAGCCTCTATTTTGACTAGGTATTAGGACATACAGGCCAATAAACAAGAAGACAAAATGCACCGGGGAGATATATTACAAGCCTGTGAATGGAAATTGCTCTTCTCTAAATATGTCCCTAACCCTTCTCTCTGTCTCTATAAATGTTCTTTGTCTCCACAACTTTCCACAGCTCATTAAGAGACAGACTGTAGAGCTGGTACCAATTTGCCTCATTTCTGCCACCTAATGTGGTCTTACTGGCAAATTGCAAACCAAAAGTACGTCATTCTTTGAGTCCCTTCAGAACTGCCCTTGGGACTACATCCATCCATCCACCTTTTTAGACCCACATATCTTGGCATTTCCAATTTCAGTTTTAATATGTTATTTCTATATAGCAAATGCAGATCACTTTTCCATAATCCATAGGGAAAATAAAAATATTCATTGTGAAATGAAGGTAAATTATAAATTAATCCTTTTAAATAACTAAGGAATATAAACAAAGTATTTTCTATTCCCCTTGGAACAAATATCAATATTTGTGTTTGCATAGTATTTATGACTTTAAAAAGTTTTTTTTTTTTTTTTAAGAAGATCACATTGTCACAAAATTTCTTGCACTTGTTTCTAGAGAAATATACTTTAATGTTTTTCTGGAAGGGACTGGTCAGTAAAGAACATAAAAATATGGCCCTGTGCAACTGCTGCCTGTGGTCTGGCTGTTCAAAGCAGCAGTATACAGGACTTCTAAAAATGGCACTTTGGAAATATAAATGCCACTTGGAAAATGCTTCTTTATTGCAGGCACTGGAAATATCTACCTGCTAAGAACTGAATTAGCCAGAGTTTTTCACAAAAAGCCATGAAATCATTATTGGCCATAAAGGCTTATTTGCATATCCTAAACATTTGAAAGAGTCCCTCCTCTAATGGCCTTCCCATCTGCATTTCAGTTTTATTTGTTCTGAGAGAGGAGAACATTAGATTTACAGTGAAGCAGCAGAAAGAGTGGAATAAAATACATTTCCACCTACCTGAAAGGCATTCTTACATTCATTTGTTCTGCATATCTTCCAAGGACTTCCCATGGGGCATGCAACTTCACAAAGATAATGTCACTATTTATTAGAGAGGACTGAAACAGAAAAAAGAAACTAAATTGAAAAGTATATTCAAGGCTCCCACAGTTTAAGTTGAGTTGGAACTTAGAATGCATGGACCTGGACAGAGATTACGATTTGGGGCATTCCTCAGCAATAGGCCAGACCCTTCCAAGTGCACGTATTCATTTAACAAACATCCCACTGTATGTGTGGCACTCATGCCAGCTGGAGACCCAGCTGCAAACAAGAGAGGTATAAATAACATTTACATTCTACAAAAATGTTAAAGAAGATAGGCAAAAACAAGTTGAAAAGGAAGGATACGCCAGGCATGGTGGCTCACGCCTGTAATCCCAGCACTTTGGGAGGCCGAGGCAGATCACCTGAGGTCAGGAGTTTGAGACCAACCCGGACAACATGGTGAAACTCCGTCTCTACTAAAAATACAAAAATTAGCTAGGCATGGTTGCAGGTGCCAGCTACTGGGGAGGCTGAGGCGGGAGAATCACTTGAACCTGAAAGGCAGAGGTTGCAGTGAGCCAAGATCATGCCACTGCACTCCAACCTGGGCAACAAGAGCGAGACTCTGTTGAAAGAAAGAAAGAAAGAAAAGAGAGAGAGAGGGAGAGGAAGGAAGGAAGGAAGGAAGGAAGGGAGGGAGACTCAGATAATAATGAGTGTTCTGAAGAAGGAAGGATAAGCTCAGATAATAATGAGTGTTCTGAAGATAGAGTAATGAGAGAAACAGTTATGGGAGGGGCTACATACTCATTTGGACAAGGGGTTGAGGAAAGTCTTCTCTGTGGAGGTGACATGTGAGCTGAGACCTAAGGAGGAGAAGGCACCAGCTGGGGAAAGAGCACAGCATGAGCGCTCTGGGTGCAAAGGCCCTGAGCTGGGAAGCTGCCTCGTATATTGAGGGAGAGAAAGGAGAGCAGAGGGGCTGAGGTGTTTTAAAGAGGGAAGAGTGGCATCAGAAGAGGCTGAGAAGGTGAGCAGAAGACAGAACGTGCAGCGGACTTTATTCTAGGAACACTGGGAAACCACTTTGATTTAGGTTGTCAAAGATCACTGTGGTTGTTTCATGGAGAATAAATGATAAAGGAGAAGAAGGAATGTTCTCAGTCATCCAGGCAAAAGCAAAAGTTGATGGTGGAGATGAAGCAAGCCAAAAGATGTGAGACTGCAATCTGGGTGGGTGCCTGGCAAAGCTTTTTCAAAGAGCTATGTTCTTTGGTCAAAGACCTTTGCCTGCTTTGGGGCTTTTTATCAACCTAGAACGTAGGGAAGTAAAACTAGGACTTCACACCCCGATAACCATCCAACAGATTTTGGTCTATGCCTCTGGCCAAAAGGACATGAAAAACCAATTAGGAGATTTCTCTTTGGAAGTCACTTTTCACAAGGAGGGGTCAGTTGTAGAAGGAAAGTGAGAAAATAGGAGCCAAACTAGTTTAAATTAGTAAAGTGGCCAATTACTAATCCCCATCTGTCTCATATAGGGTTGATCTGGACTGCATGGCATTTAAGTTTTTATAGTTTAGGAATGTTGACAGATATGTTAGGACTTTGTGCTTTGTGGCTAGACTTTCCTTATACTAGTATTGCATAATAATCCTTTGTTGGTTCTTGTTGTTGTTGTTTTTGCACAACTGACAAAAATAGAAGCTCAACTTTTTCCTCTAGCTGGGGTAAATGTGCACTATGGGAAATTGTTTTGAAATTGCAGATGGATGTAAAGTTGTAATTCATTTATCATACTTTAATTCAGAGTCTTTTTGACCTGAATTATAAACATTCAAGGGTTATAAATATTATACGTGTATAAACTCATCAAGATATTATGAAAATCAAACTGGCATCAACTGCAATGTTCTCAGAGACCGGTGTGATGCTGAATTTCCCAAGGGTAGGAAGGCCAGGGCCCATCAGTAGTGGCAGGCACTCTCTAATATTGGTCTGAAAAGTCTAACTTTCTGGCAGTTCAGGCTGAAATGAGGTTTTATCTTCTAGCTTGGGACAAGAGTGCCCTGAGTATAACCCTCCTGATAACAAGGAATATTTCTGTTATTCATAGTTGAATCCTTTGGGCCTAGCACAGTGCTTGGCACGGAGGTACCACACACCCAATGTTTGTCTAATCCATGAACATGATTAGTGAAATGTGGGCAGTTAGACCTGGCCCAGGTGAATACTGGATTCCTGTGAAGCAGGTAGTGACTGTCAATGAAGTGACTCTTACAGTGAACACTGCAGGTTACTGCAAATGAGGTGCCTGTCCAGGGAGTGGACAAACCAGTAACAACCGAAAATGTGATGGCCAAATGCTTTGTCTCTTTGTAAAAACTGCTTTCCTCTGTTCAGTAACCTATTACGGTCAGTCCTCCTGGCACAGCTGTTTAGATCGGGGTATGTAAATGAGCTCACAGGCTGTGATGCCCATATAGAACATACAGAAACATCACACACACACAGTCAGTCCCGCCCCATTTCATGCCTGTGGATGCAATGATGCCTTGGGGATCTGAGATGGTCTCACAGCTTTTCAGCTGAGCATTTGTTGGACTTTAGAAAAGATTGCTGCTTGCTTTTCAATACATAGTACAGTTTTCCAAGTTATAAAGCAGAAGAAAGACTGTATTTCCTAAAAATAGTTCTTTTTCTTTATATGAAGATATACTTCAGATCTGGGAGGCTTTGTGGCTTCCTAAGTTGGAAATTTTAATCATGATAATGGGATTTCTTTATATTCACTTAGCTGTCCTTTAAGGTTCTATATTCACTCGTCTTCCTATGAGAGAGTAAAATTGTGCAACACAGAGGACTCTATATGGAAATGTGATTGATTCACTAAATTAAACAAATGATTTAGAGCAGAATATAGTGCTTAGAGATTACTCTCTCCATAGATTTACTGTAATTGTTAGGATTTACAGAAAATAAACAATCTAGTGGGAAAATAATCATTTGAAGATCTCTCATAAATTTATGGACACATTAAAAATATATTAAAATATTCCACTCAGAGAACAACTTAAATACCACATTTCTATATGTAGAAAAGCTAAGTTCATTATCTGAATACATACTGAATCAACTAAAATTCTGATGTGGGATCTCAACCATTTTCTGCATAAAAGGATAGCTATTTTGATTTATTCAGCCTGATAAAAATCACTTATTATTTAACTAATAACAATAACAACCTCATTTTATTTATTTATTTATTTTTTCATGCTTTGCAATTGTCAAAGCACATTCACACGTTACCCCATCTTATTCCCATATGAACCTTGTGAGAGTGGTTTTCCTTCAGTTTCTTAGAGGAGGAGAAAGAGAGGTGACAAGTGGCTCACCCACAGCCAAATGAATGTTTACCCCAGACAGAGCTGATTCCATACCTTCACCTCTTAACTTGCTTTTGAATTATACCTGACAACTTCTGAAGTTTAAATAAATAATGGCTTTGCAAATGCATTTAAGATGCATAGAATCTGGATTGTTGCTTTATCAGTTTATATGAAATTGTCTTAAAAGAATTTCATATTTTAGAAAACAAAGCAACAAAAACAAAGAGGCTTTCCTTCATGTAAAGCAAAATTAAGTTACCAATGAACTGAGATTTTATTTGGGGCTATTAAAAATTGTTTTGATTATCTCGAGAAAAAAACATTACCTGAATTCTCTTGAATAGCAAAGAATATGAGTTCTCTCTCTCTCTCTCTCTCTCTCTCTCTCTCTGTCTCTCTCTGTGTGTGTATGTGTGTGTGTGTCCTTTTGTCCTTTTTACATACTTAAGGGAAAATATAGTGTATGGGGCTTATTATTTATATTCAGCTTTCCAAGGAAAAACTGAGAAGGCATTACCTACTGCTTGTTACTGAATGCCTTCTGAACTTCAGTCCTGAGAAATAAATGGGAAACAGATGATTGCTAATTATATGGCCCATAAATCACTCTTTTCTCTACTGCCAAATGATTACACTGCTGTTTCTAGATAGGTCGTTCCTTATTATTAAGTATTCTTTGCCATATAAATCCAAGTGCACAAGAGCCCAAGTGAAAAGAAATGAAAATGATTTTTACGAAACATAGCGTTGTTTCATTAATATACTGCAATACAAATTCCTGGGAATAAAACCTTGGGGAGAGAAAAATTACCACTTAGAGAAGTTTGGAAAAATATTCTTAGAAAAATGACTGAAAAAATTAGCGAATATCATGGGAAATTACCTGGAGTAAAAAGAGATGAGATTCACACAAAAAATTCTTCCTTTTTTTTTCTTTTATTCAGCAAGAACATACTGAAAACCTTCGATTTACTAAATTTTGGTCCATGCCTTGGTATGTAACAGTCATGGTCCTTGCAACAGTTAAGGCAGGAGAAATGGCATGCCACTATCTAATCCAAGCAGTCCATCTCTCAAAGAGGTGTGTATGTATATATATGTATGTGTGTATGTGTGTGTATACACACACATCTCCACATCTCATGATTCCTGATGCCATTTGTTGAGAAGAGGAAATAGAGGCAGACCACGTTTGGGCATGGAGGATGGGGGTACAGAGGTAGACCATAAACTCAGTTTTGGAAAAGTTAAGTTTGACATGCCCAGGAGATATAGCGTGGGTAGTTAGACAAATGAGTCTGGAGCTCAGGGTAGAAGTCTGGGCCAGAGATACAAAGTAAGTGTGTCCAGGATAAACATTATATTTAAAGGACTGGTAGAGGCCACTATGGGAGTATAGGTACAATGCCATGTGGGCATCTGTGCCTCAGAGGTTAGCAATTCGGACTGTGAGGTTGGACTTCACATATTAATATTCATTTGTCTACCTCTTACCAGCCCTGAGATCTTGAACAAGCTATTTAACTTCTCTGTGCCTCAGTTTGTTCAAATGTAAAATAGGAAATGATAGCAATACATATCTTATTGAATTGTATTAAATGGCATAATGCCGTTAAAGTGCTCATAGTAAATCTAAAAATATGCTTGTTATTATCTCCAAGAGGGGCCACCATATTGGTGGTGAAAAGAACACAGCATTTCTACTCACTCAAATTATAACCTGAGAAGATAATAAACAAGAAACCAGTATATTGGAAGGATTTATCAGTCTTTGATTACAAGCCCCAACCACCAGAAATCCTGAGATCCAAGCACCCAATTCCTGTCTTTTGTCCCTTAGTATCTTCAGGGTTTCCTGCAGGTTCCTCTATGACATTCATTCAACAACACCCAAAAATGTTCATTAAGTGACTACTCTGTGTCAGAGACTCTTCTAGGTGCTGGATATGCCACAGTAGATAGAATTTACAATCTAGAGTGGGAGACAGACATTGAACAACAAATAAGCATGATTTAAAATTATGAAAAGTATTTTAAAAGGAAAAGAATATAGTTCTGTGGGAGAGAGGAACTGGAGGCACCTGATTAAGATTTGTTGGTTGATCTGTGACTAGGTGACATTTAGCCTAAAATCTGAAAGATGAGACGGTGTTAGGCATGGAAAGAGTCAAGTGAGAAGTATTCCAACCAGAAGAAACAGCAAGAACAAAGGTCCAGAGGTTGTTCTGGGAACGGGAAGGCTGGGGTGATTGGACATTGTAAAGTGTGAGGTGGATAGAGTTACCTAAAATAGAGTTAGAGAAGAGGGCTGGGAATAGACCATGCCAGGCCAGGTACAATATGGTAAGAAGTTTGGATTTATTTTCTAAGGCCAATAGGAAGCCACTAATGAGTTACAGGCAGGGATCACTTGTTTCCTAAAGTGTATGCTGCGTGTTTTGTAGAAAATGGTCCGAAGGAATCATAGGAGTAGGAAGTTCAATAAGAAAGTTATTCTAGTAGCCAGGTGAGACAAGATGGTGGTTAGAACCAGAAGAAAAGGAGAAACAGATGGACTTGAGATCTAGTGGAGGTAGGTTTGAAAGAAGTTGGGATTGAACAAATAAGGAGGGTGAAAAAAAAATCCAGTGCCTAGAATGATGCAGAGGTTATTTTGCCTGGGGAACTGGACAGATGGTAGTACTCTCAACTGCAGTGAGGGGCTGGAGCCATCCAGTTTGTCCTAAAGTTGTATAGGTGACAATGCACCTGTAAATCATGGTGGTCTTTGCAGATAACCATGAATCCCACTGTGTGAATTGTAACTTAACATTCACTCACACATCCACTCATCTATTCTGCAAATCTTTACTGATGGCCTATGATGTGCCAGGGCCTGTCCTAGGGGCTGGGAAGACGGCTGTGAACAAAACAGACCAAATCCCTGCTCTTGAGGAACTCAAGTTCTGCTGGGGAGACAGACCCTCAGTAAATAGATGTGTAATACTTCTGATGATGTGCTTTGAAGAAAAATAAAGAGGGTAAGAAAATAGAAAGTAATGGTAGGAAGGAGATGCTATTTTAGATAGAGTGGTGTGGACAAGCCTTTTGATAAGGTGACATTCGAACAGAGACCTGAAAAAAGTACTGAGGGAGGCTGTTCTATTACACAGGGAGAGAGCATTCCAGACAGTGAGAAGAGTAAAAGACAAAAGACCCTGAGGCATAAATAGGCTTGACGTTTCAATTTACTGAGCGTGAAGGATCAAATCAGGTTAGCCACTTGCATCTGCTCTGTATCCCCTTAGGTAACTACCTGGGCATTGCTTTCTCATAACTATACTGTTACGAGGACAAAGCAAAACTCTAAAATTCTGGGGCTAGGAGGAGACATTAATTGCTAATTGGAAACTCAGAGAAGCCTCTTGAATTAAAAAAAATCATAGTGAATGCAAATGAATAGTAATGGTAGAGACGGAAGCAGCTACATAGTGCCACTACACGTTAGGTGGTATTTTAGAGCTTTTGCCTACATTAAATCATTCAATTTTCACAGCAACCCTATGAAGCAGGTATTACTATTATTCTAATTTATTGCAAATGAGGAACTAAAGCACAAAGAAGTCTGGTACCTTGGCTAAGTTTACTCAAGTAAGGAATGGAGCCTAGTTCTCACCAATGCAGTCTGGCTTCAGAACTGCTGTTTCACAAGCAGAAAGCTGAGAGGATCACACAAATATATTTGCTCATGAACTCAATGCCACTGTAATGTTATTTTTCAAAGAAATCCTTAATTATATATTACAGTCAATGTACAATGCATACAGTTGGCTCTCACATCCTAAAATTAATGTAAGGCCAGTAGTAAGAGCAAATTTCAAGCCTGGTTCTGCCATCTGTGGGCACATTACTTCATTCACAAGCCTCAGTTTCTTCATTTGTAAAATGAGGAAAATAATACCTGCCTTGCAGCATCGTTCTGAAGCTGCTATGGTTGTATAGTACTGGTTCAGTAAGTGAGAATTTCCTTCTTCCACCCACAGGTACTGAATGCTTGGTGGACATCTGGGTAACCCCCCAATAGCTGATGCTAGAATTCCTTGATGTATCTGGAATCTAGCCTGTGAAACCGATGGATAAATGTACATTCCTCGAGGGTTAAAGGGCTCAAAGTAATTGCTAAGCAACTTCAACTCCTCTCAGTGGGGCTATCATCTAACCAGCTGTGTAGCACTGGGCAAATGACTTGTACTTTTATGAGCTCCAGTATTCTCTAAGAAATGAGGGCATGTGTCTCTAAAAAGAAATTTTTTTTGCATCTGTTATTCTTTTCCCTCAGGGACACACTGAAATTTGTGAGTGTAGTTTACAAATGCTCTTCAGCTGATTCGGATGCAATTTCCTCTCTGCAACACATACACACATACAGACACACACACACACAGTGCCCTGGTGGAGAGAATCCTCTTGAAGTACTATATGTTCCCAAATAATTATAATATTCATTCCCTGAAGGTGACATTAGTAACAGCAACAAGAAATAGGTGTGTGTGAAATTGTCCCCCTTAGAAGACCTTTAAATGGAGGTCCCTAAGGACTTCATCGAGGCTCTAGTCTCATTCTACCTGTCCTCCCTGGATGATCTCATCCCTCCTAATGGCTTTAGATGTCACCTATCAGCTGATATCTCCAAGACTCATATCTTTGGCCCACACTTCTCTTCTGAGCTCCAGATCAGTGTAGCCAATGGTCAGTGTGGCACCTGGTACCTCATGTCTCACTGGCAGATCAGACACATCAATGTCTACAATGGATCTGCTTCACTGGCAAAACTGCTCTTCTTCTCAGTGTCCCCACATCAGGAAATGGCACAACCATCCTTTTAGTGGCTCAAGTCCAGGAGCCATCTGTAACTTCTTTTTCCCTTATGTCATATCCAACAAATCACCAAGTCTTATTGATTCTAGCTTTTAAACTTCTCTTTGATCTATCCACTTCTCTCCATCTCTACTGCCACCACCCTCCTTTAAACAACCATCATCTGTCTTCTTGAATACTGCAACAGCCTCATGGCTGGGCTCCTTCCATTCCAGCCTGGATTGGCCTGAATGCATTAGATGAGTCCTTAAAAGACAGTCTAGAGGTCAGAGAGATTATCCTGCTTGCTTTGAAGAAATAAGCCACTGTGTTGTGAAAGGGTCTCTCAGGGGCCTCTAGAAGCTGAGAACCGTACCTGGCTGAAGGTCAACAAGAAAATGAAGACCTCAGACCTACAACCACAAGGAAAACTAAATTCTGCCAGTAACCATGTGAGAGGACCTCGAGCTCCAGAAAAGAATGCAACCTGGTGGACACCCTGGGGTGGCCTTGGAGGGATCCTGATTAGAGGTCACGGTTGAGCTGTACTCAGACTCCTGAACCACAGAGACTGTGGGAGCATAAACATAGATTGCTTGAAGCCTCGAAGTTTGAAGTAATCTCTTCAGCCGTGATATAAAACTAATGCAGATCATATTCCAACTAATGAATGCTATAATTATAGATTTCATTGCTGCCTCTGTGAGACTGTACACTTCTTCACAGTTGTATTCCCAGCACTCAGCATGTTACTGAGCACATGGTCATTGAGAATGAATGCTTCCTAACTGAATTTATGAACATCTTGCGATCCAGACTACGAGTAGCTTTCTCACATTATTGATTACCTTGTTAAAACACTATTATCAGGCAGAAAAAAATTCATCTTCTTACCACCACAGAGTTTCAATGTGGCTAAATTTATGAGAAACTCGAGGAAACCCTCCTCTAGGCCACAATTAGATGTTCAGTTTTGAGCGGCTGAGCACAAATCTTCACACATTTCATTACAGGTTCTCTGTGTTGCCATAAAGTGAATCCCCTCATGCAACATACTCTTTGTTACTTCGCACCAACCCTGGTGATCCCCAAGTCAGGTCTGAGAAACTTACTTCATCAGGATATCTGAGGAAAATCAATGTTTAGTGTAGCTGTCAGGATGGGCTAAGTTATGTTGCAGCAACTAATAACCCCCAAATATCAGTGACATCGAACAGCAGAGCTGTACTGTCAGTACAGTAGGCACCTGGTGCCATTAAACACTTAAAATATAACTAGTTCAAATTGAGATGTGCTGACTGTGGAAAGTACACACCAGATTTTGAAGACTTAGCATATATACAAAAAAGAATGTAAAATATCTCAATAATTCCTATGTTGATTACATGTTTAAATGATATCTTAGATCTGTTGGATAAGTAAAACTATTATTAAATTCATCTGTCTATTTTTACCTTTTATATGTGGCTCCTAGAATTTTCTATCGGCTAGTGCCATGATAAAGATTTACTCCTTGTTCATGCTACATGTCCACTGCAGGGAAGCTCATTGTAGTGATTTAGTGGTTCATGCTGATAGTCACTCTCCCAGGGGGAAGGCAGAGCTCAGAGGGCCTCATAAGCATACGTACCACTTCTGTGCCCAGCCCATTGAGCAGAAGTAGTCATATGGCCACATCTATCCACAAGACCACTGGAAGCCAGAGTATATCTGATACATATTGCTAATTAATACACACTGATGTAGAAGAACTTCTTTCATCACCTTCTTAGATCTATTATGAAAAGCAAATGTTTTATCTGCTTCACAACACAATGATGCATAAAATCATTCAGTAAACACCTAAAGATGATTTAACTACTGTGCACTATGTTGCCTAGCACACAGGCCCTATGTTGGACCCTCGGGATACAAAGAAGGTTAAGACATAGTTCAAGATCTCAGGGAACTCAAAATTCAGCAAAGCAATGATGACCCTAATTATAAATAACGTGATTAGTACGAACAGAGGTTGGTCTAATATCCACTGGGAGAGAAAATACTCCCTTTGTAGGTAATCCCAGTACTAAATCTCTCCTTAGAAGTAAGCAATGTCAGTTGTAATCTACAAAATTCCAAACGTCCCTTCACTTCTTACAGAACATCTTAATGTTTTCCCTACTCCTTCTAGATGGTATATGAGATAAACTGAACTTGGGGACAACTTTATCATCACGGTGTACTTTTTATTATCACAAAACACCAACCCACTGACAACCATTCACAGCTATGACCCAATCAGTAACCCATGAATTGCTTTGCCCTTAGTACGCTGCAGAGATGAACAGCCATGAAATAAGCAAGACCCAGAAAAGACAGAAGAATTGGGTGTCTTCTGCTAGTGAGGAAGCAATTTAACTTTGGAAATACTTTCTTTTTTTACTGTCTTTTTTTTTACTTTAAGTTCCAGGATACATGTGCAGAATGTGCAGGTGTTACATAGGTACACATGTGCAGAATGTGCAGGTTTTACATAGGTACACATGTGCAGAATGTACAGGTTTGTTACATAGGTACACATGTGCAGAATGTGCAGGTGTTACCTAGGTATACATGTGCAGAATGTGCAGGTGTTACATAGGTACACATGTGCAGAATGTGCAGGTGTTACATAGGTACACATGTGCAGAATGTGCAGGTTTGTTACATAGGTACACATGTGCAGAATGTGCAGGTTTGTTACCTAGGTACACATGTGCAGAATGTGCAGGTTTGTTACATAGGTACACATGTGCAGAATGTGCAGGTTTGTTACATAGGTACACATGTGCACTTGGGAAAAGTTATGACAGCTCTTCTAAGTCTGTTGTATGTATCTCCTGGTGAAATGCTGATCAAAATTAGAGGATGCTGCAGGGCACACAGCAGTAAAGTCTATCAAGTGTTTTTACCTAAAGGTTATACAAAACTGTCAAGAAATGGGGCTCCTATGATTTTTAATAACAGAGAAACCTGATAGATTATACCTCAACTCATATCACTTCCTCATTGGTATAATGCTGATATAATTACCCTCACCTACTTTATAGGGTGTGTGTGTGTGTGTGTGTGTGAGTATGTATGTACATGTATACATAAAGTACATTTGAAAACATTTTCTGTGGGGGTCACTAGTGTGTCCCTGGCATCCATTCTCCTCTCCTTTGGGCACAGGGAAATCTGAGCTCCTTGGCCCACTAGGGTAGGCAGGAGCCATATGATGAGTCTAGCCGTTTAGCTGTGAGCAGAGGCTTGAAGTCTGGTGTGTGATTTGCCTTTCCCTCCCCCAGAGGCAGGTGTCTGGATGCAGCTTCTGTTATCTGGGTCCCCGGTCGCTGCAAGGAGCATTTCTCCTCCTCCACCTCTGCATCCTGAGATCAAAAGTAAACCCTGCTGCCTGAAGCCTCTGAGATGACAAAGCCTCGAGTGACAGGCAGAAGCTATATAAAGCTATGGAACTGGAGAAAATCACAGGAAGATGGAGACACAGAAGAAAAGGGGACCCAGGATCAAGTCTTAAAAGACTAATATTTGAAGATCAGACAGCAGAGAAGGTGAGCAAAGAGGACTGAGAAAGAGCCAATGAAGAAGGAAGAAATCCAGGAAAGCATGAGATGTCACCAAAGCCAAGAGAAGCACGTTTTTCTTAAGGAGGCAACGACTCACCACGTGGAGGAAAGCTGCTGGGGAGGCCAGTAAGATAGCAGAGATGGCATGACTGCCGGATTTGATCACAGGCCACCTTTATAAAAGCAGTCTCTGTGAAATAGTGAGGGAGAAAGCCCAAACTGAGAAATTGGAAAAGAGAATGGTAGGTGAGGAGATGGAGACAGGACACTAGACAAATCTTTCAAGAAGTTTTCTGTGAAGTGCAGAAGAGAAACGGAGTGGTCATTAGGGGAGAGTATAGGGGTCAAGGGATTTTTCATCTCATGAGTTACAGGAGCATGTTTGTAACAACTGAGTAGAGAGGAAAAATAATGATGCAGGAGAGAGAGGGGAGACAATTACAGAAGCAAAGTCCTTGAGAAGGTGAGGTGAGAGGGGATTCAGCAAATAATAGGAGAGCTCCCGGGACAGCACACACAGAGTGATGGGAGGGAAGGTTGAGGGTGGGAAGTCATAGAAGATCCTGTCTGACCATTTTTATTTTCTATCAGAGTATAGGCAAGGTTATCAGCAGAACAGTGTATGTGTGTGGAGGGGCATTGAGGGAGGTGAGGGTGCGGAGAAAACAGGTTCGAGAAGGTTGATTGGGGAGAGAGAGTGTGAAGTGGGCTAACTCCCCTACCTATTCAAGATCTTAGTCAAACATCACCTTCAGTAAGCCCCTAGCCAACACCCTATTTAAAATGACCATCTTTTTACCCTTAGTGCTCTCATACCTACACTCTGCTCTGGTTTTTCTTGTGTCATATCATTTATCACCTTCTTTTATGTTTGTTTGTTTGTTTGTTTGTTTTTGAGATAGGTTCTCACTTGTTGCCAAGGCTGGATTGCAGTGGCGCAATCTCGGCCCACTGCAGCCTCAACCTCCCAGGCTCAAGTAATCCTCCTGCCTCAGCCTCCCAAGTAGCTGGGACTACAGGCATGCTGCAAGACACCTGGCTAATTTTTTGTACTTTTTGTAGAAACAAGGTTTTGCCATGTTGTCTAGGCTAGTCTTGAACTCGGGACTCAAGCAATCCTCCCACCTTGGCCTCCCAAAGTGCTGGGATTACAAACATGAGCCACTGCACCTGGCCCTCCATTTATCACCTTCTAACATATTATATTATTTACTTATTTATTATGTTTATTGTTCACGGTCTCCCTCACTAGAATGTGAGTTTCACAAGGGCGGGGGCTCTCTGATTTCTTCACTGATGTATCCCAAGTGCCTTGAATTGTGCCAGGCACTGTATGATTATTTAATGATTGAAATTTTAAAATTGAATCAATGAAAGAAAGAAGCAAAGAGAAAGAGAGAAAGGGGAAGAGAGGGAGGAAGAAAGTTACTTAATTTTTATAGAGAGGAAGAAAGCAAAAGTACCAGGCTCACTGAGCATTCTCTGGTACCCGTGTGAGACTGTGGTATGATGTAAAGTGAACCAGTCAGCATGTTTTTTCCCCGCAACATTAAATCACTCGGGTGTGGGCATGAACAAGATGCAGTTTAACCAAGGTCAGGGCTTTGCCAGGCAAATAAGTCAAAGGAATAAAGGAGTGAGAGAATTCAGGTGCTTGTAAGTGGTCCTGATGATGAACTATAGAATCAAAGCTAAGTAATGAGGGACATGAAACGACGATTTAAAAAAATGGTTGGGGCTGGGAATGATGGCTCACACTTGTAATTCTATCACTTTGGGAGGCTGAAGTGGGCAGATCACCTGAGGCCAGGGGTTTGAGACCAACCTGGCCAACATGGTGAAACCCGTCTCTACTAAAAAAAACACAAAAATAATGTCTTAGTTTATTTTGTGTTGCCACAACAGAATATCTATGATGAGGTAATTTATGAAGAAAAGATTATCATTTAGTTCATGGTTCTGCGGGCTGGAAAGTACAGGAAAGTAGCCGGGCTTGGTGGTGCACGCCTGTAATCCCAGCTACTCAGGAGGCTGAGGCATGAGAATCACTTGAACCTGGGAGGTGGAGTTTGCAGTGAGCTGAGATCGTGCCACTGCACTCCAGCCTGGGCAACAGAGCAGACTCTGTCTGAAGAAATAAAAATAACAAATAAAAAAAATGGTTGGGATAATTCAACAGCAGGCTTATTATCACAGTCAATATACCCCCCAATGACATTTTTGGACTATTTAAACCCACTGGCCACGGTTTGGATATGGTTTGTTTGTCTCCACCAAAACTCATGTTGAAATGTGCTCACCAGTGTGGCGGTGTGGAGAGGTGGGGCTTTGGGGAGGTGTTTGGGTCATGAGGGTGCTGCCCTTGTGGGTGGCTTGGTGCTTGGTCTCACGCTGGTGAGGCTGCATCTGTTCCTGCAGGAATGGATTAGTCCCACAAAAGTGGGTTGTTATGACACCAGGATGCCTCCCAGGTTTTGCCTCTTGGCACGTACTTTCACTCTGACCTTCTGCCATGATGTGATGAAGCACAAAAG
The DNA here is from genome assembly GCF_003255815.1 of Theropithecus gelada. NCBI lineage: Eukaryota > Metazoa > Chordata > Mammalia > Primates > Cercopithecidae > Theropithecus > Theropithecus gelada. Next base: position 60,171,565 of record NC_037679.1, on the reverse strand, counting down.
CCCTCGCCAGAAGCCAAGCAAGTGTTGCTGCTGTGCTTCCTGTACTTTCCAGCCCGCAGAACCATGAACTAAATGATAATCTTTTCTTCATAAATTACCCCATCTCACGTATTCTGTTGTGGCAACACAAAATAAACTAAGACATCATTCAAAGAAAGTTTCAGTTCCAAGTATTTAAGAGTTTATTTAGAACTCTCTTTCCCTAAAAAGAGTTATTTTAAAAAAGGCATTAAGGTATAGCTTTGCTATGTATAAATGGAACAAGAGAAAAAAAGGAAATGATAAACTAAAATTCAATACTTAATTGATGGCTTAACTGTGTTCTGTCAACTAAGTAAAACATTATGTGACATAAGGAATCAAGACTAACAGTTTTTCACTCAAGTGGAGTTTCTACAGATAATTGCAGTTGGGGGAGATCCCCTTGAACAATCAGAAGCAACAGCGAACACCTCAAACAGGTTACCCTTTTATAACTATATGATGTTATCCATGAGTCACTGATAAAGGAGTAGATTTCAGAAGATTCTCATCAGAGTCTGAGAAACTGAATCAAGGCAGCCTCAGATGACGGCCAAAGTGATTTACTGCTATACAATCCAAAATAATATTCTGGTTGAACAAAGGAACCTACAGACTCAGGAGGAAGAGAGTCCCCAAGAGGCGATATAATGCATTTCTGAAACTCTAATGGACACGAGGTCTCACCACATGTACTTTTTCTTTCCTGCCTGCTGGACTGCTAAGGTCAAGGAAAATCACGTGCAGTGTAGTTTCATTTTTCTGCCTGCTCTACTCCTGGTCTTCTAGAAAACTCTTTTTAATTTCAACATGTGTAGAAAAAAGAGAGAATGAAGAACGGAGCTGAAAAACAAAGTACTCTAGTGAGCAATAACACCACCTTCTTGGAAGAAGATCCAAGATGATCTTGGCTAAGTTTGCAGGTAATGGCTGGTATAGTTTGTTTAGTAAAATCCTTGGCCTGAAAGAAATTGGCATTGAGATGATTCTTATTTACACATGAGTACAGTGTGATGGATTTGGTTGTAAAGAGGCTAAATGATATTTGGTTGCAATATTTTGGAAAAAAAATGACTAAAAGCTGCACATCTTTCTAGCTCTGTCATTAAGGTCTAGAAGAACAATTGTATCTGATGTCAATTATGTTCGTGGGAAATTGCTAAGTGAGCATATACTATGTGAAAGTCAAGATGACATGATGAACCAGACACTGTGCTAGGGACAAGGAGAAATCTGTCCAGCCCTCACGGGATTCACACTCTGTCTGGGAAGCAGAGGTGCACAGAGGAGCCCTGAGGCCTCAGTCAAAAGTCTATCATGCCACTGTTTATGTTATTTCCCATCTGGAATGCCATGCCCTTCTACTTTCTGGCTTTGTGAATATCTAGTCATCCTTTAAGTCCCAGGTCACCTCTCTTAACCTTCCTGAAATCTCTGTGCAGAGTATGAAATTCCCCAGGGCTTCCATAGAATTTTTCAAACTGTATTCTATCTGTTTCACATCTGCCTTCATTGCTAGTTAGTGAGCTCCTCAAATACACTAAGCATATTGTGGCAGCTTGTATTTTCCAAAGATGGTCCCAACATTACTGCTTATCCCACACATCTTCTAGAACCTTATGACTCTCCTTCAAGAGGTGGCATCTATGTCCCTTCCCCTTCATTCTGCCTTTCCCAGTGGAGTACAGCAGAATAAATGCTTCTAGGGCTAGGTCATTAAAGTTCACTTTTACCTTGTTCTCCTAGAACCCAGCCACGATGTCATGAGAAAGCCCAGGCAGCATGTGAAAAGGCCCACAGCCCACAACCCTGGCTGAGCTTTCAGCTGACAGCCAGCACCAACATTCCAGCCATGTGAGTCAGCCACCTTAAAAGGGGAGTCCTCCAGACACTAGTAGTGCTGCTCCAACTGACGTCCCATGGAGCAGAGGGAAGCTATCCCTTCCAAGTCCTGCTCAATTGCAGATTTGAGAGCAAAAACAATGACCATGATTTTAACATACAAGTGTTGGAGTTGTTTGTTATGCAACAATAGATAACTAGAACATTTATTTTTTTATTCTCCAGTGCCTGGCACAGTGCCTGGAACATAACAGATGCTCAATACGTATGTGCATGAGGATTGATACTCTATCACTGTAGGGGCTGGATGCGACAAAGGGAATCTTCTTTAATTCCTCTGTGGGCAGTTATGGTGGAAGGAATTTTTAGCTTGTCTTTCCTTGTTGCTTTTCCCTCCCCTGCATCACAAACACAAGGACATTTCCACAGGCAGGTTTGTGGCTGCTGCTGACTATCCAATTAAATATTGGGTCTCAATGAATTCTGCCATGCTTTGAAAAAAGACAGTTGCCTAACATTAGCATCAGAACAAAGATGTGGGTTTCTGGGAGGAACTCTGACTGTGGGCAATTTACTCAGTCATGCCCAGGTTAAAAAATAGAAATAGCTGCTCCTCCGTCATCTCAAAGGCAAGTGTTAGAGTTCAGACCTTACATCTTTTAAACCAGCTGGATATTACAGAGATGGGGCTAGCATGGCCTCAAATGAAGGGACAGGGGGCAATCTGTTAGGAGGGCTGGTGACTACACTATACTGTTTGTTGTCACCTTAGCACCCCCTTCTGAGGTGTCTTCTGCATTGCTGAGAAGCTGGGACCAGAACCTGGTTCTGGTTTCCCAGAATCCCCTTCTCCATAAAGTTCTGGGTTAAAGTGTACAATAATGGGTGCTCAGATGGAAGGTGGGAAAGGAGAGGCTGTTTGTCAGGCAGGTAGTTACAGGCAGATTTGAGGTTTGAAGCAGCTCCAGGTAAGTTTTGAGAATCCCGTGCTGCAGTCAGGCGTTGTTGAGATCCCAGTGGCTTCCACACCGGCATCTGAGACCTGCTGCTGTGGTGCTTCAGGCTGAATTGATGGGAGGTAGATTCCCTGACCTTCACACCCAACCTTTTAAGTGGTCTTAAGTGTTGTGAAACTCTGTATTGAACACTTCATTCTCGGAGGACACAGAGTGGTGGCTTTCCTACACAACCCCAAATGAAAGAGGAGTCAAGCAGTTATAAGTACTAGGGAAGAATTTTAAAGAAGAAACTTTGGGTTTCTGGGTAGGCAAAAGTGAAGAGGCAGCACGCAGAATGAAGGTTCAACTGATTAATGGAAAAGGACAAGTTAGGGAGGTGTTTGCAACCAGGTCAGGTCGGGCCTCTCCAAAATCCCAACATGGCTCATGCACTTGATTTTTTCCCCTGCTCCGTGCCCTGTAAGAGTTCATTCAGATGCAAACACCAGAGTCTATCTCTATCCTACAGCCAAATCCAGCTATTCCTCCTGTTTCCATATATTCCCATTCAGTTACTCCACTTACTCTTCCTACACCCATGCCAGCCTGCATGTGGGTGCACAAGACAAAGGAAACCCAGCAGTGGGAAAATTCCGCAATGCTTTAGAGAGTTGGGTTTAGAAATGCAAATTCCAATTTCTCTTTGTGCTTAGTTCACCCATTATCATAGAGATTTTTCTTGAACTCCTGAAATGAAACAGTGACTCCTTCCCAGGATTCCTGTATATTTCTCCACAATACCGATTACATCTGATATATTTATTTAAGGCCTCCCTTCCTTCAATAGTAGTAGATATTCATCAGACATTTGATGAATGAATGAATGAATTACTTCATCTGGAAATGGAGTCATTAGATACTACAAACTGCTCTTAAAATATGCCTAAGACACAACAGGAAGTGAGCTAAGCCAGGGCCCTTGCCTCAAGAGGCAGTGCTGCATCATCACTTTTGCAACTAAGGTATGTCAAGTTCAATTAATAATACTCAGCTTACACTTCATCTTTTTCAAATTTTTCACTTGTAAGGGTTACAAGCAGGAGATTGTAAACGGATTTACAGTTCTCCAGGCTGCCTCAAAGCTTTTAAATCTCTCCATGCCATTAATGAATAATTAGTGTCATATTCATGATATATACTTTGCATAATTTTCAGCAATTTAACATCACATAGCAAAAACAGCAGGAGCAAAAATATCACAAAGAAAGGACTTCAGTTCCTTTCATAAATATAATACAATGCCCACATTTGGCACATAATGATGACAATGCAAAACGTGCTTTATATCAGAGAAGTTAAATTTGGACTGCTGAGAAACTCTTTTAGATTAAGTAAGTTTCTTTTTGTGGGATGACAATAGTTCATAATATGACTAGTTTCTCAGCTGTGCCTTGTATAGTGGGTATTTTTCCCTTTAAAGTTGGTCTGTCTTGACTGAAGTAATATGCATGAGTCATATGAAATACGTGTTGATTTGGAAAAATTCTTCAAGTAAATCAAGATAACTTTGTACTGGTCATCTTGACCTGGCAACATAAATGTTTTGATTCAACTTTGTCTATCTAAATAAGCAAAAGCAGTTGAGGCGATAATGAGGCCCTTAGATCTTTAAACCGGTCTCAGAAATTAGAGCAAGACTGAGAGGAAAAGGAGAGAGAACACCTTCTCTCAAACCATCACCAATTTGATAAAACTGCCCTAACAAGATGAACCAGCAAGAATACAGCCCTGATTCTATAGACTGCTATAGGGCAGTGGTAGGTGGACTGAGTCCTAGTGATGAGGTGAGACTTATCATTGTATCTCTTGCCATCTACCAGGTCCCTTCAGCTTTCCTGAGACACACAAGGACTCTCAGCCCAAGAGGTGACAGAGTTGAATGCCTGAGCTTCAGGAACAGGATGACCAGGGATTGAAGTCACTGCCTTCTTTATCAATACCATCAATATCAACAACAGCCATGCATTAAAGTTGTCAATATGTCCAGACTCTTTCCTAAGCATATTGTAATTTATTAACTCATTTTGTCCTCATAATAGCCCTTGAGATAGGAATCATCTGACACTTAATAAACAAAGAAACTAAGGCACAGAGAGATTAACAGCTTTACCCAGTTACTAGTAAGTGGTGAAGTAGTAAGTGGATCTAAATCCCAGCTGTCTGACTTGAGAGCCAGTCTTCACATACTCTATTCTTCCCCTCAAACACATAGGCCTCTTTTCTGATTCAAGAGTCTGATGTTAAGAGTGCTGAAATAAGCTGGTCCAACATGGATAAAAGAATGGAAGCCCTACCCCCTGGACACTACAACAAACCATATAATGTTGGATCAAGGGTCAAATCCAGGGATTCTCAGCTAGGGATGATTCCTCCCTCCCCTGACACCAGGACGTGTGACAATGCTTGGAGGTATGTTTGGTTGTTATTATTTGAAGGAGGTGCTACTGACATTTAGTGGGTAGAGGCTAGAGATGCTGCCAAATATCCTGTAAAGCACAGAATAGCCCTCTACAACAAAGAATTATCCAGCCCTAAATGTCAATAGGGTCAATGTTGAAAAACCCCGGAGATGAATTGACTGTTGTTACCCAGACTCAGATGTGAAAATCAGCTACCCACAATCTTTTTGTAGCAAACTCAGGATTCCACAAGCTAAGCACTGTAATAAGTCTTTGGAATATAAAAACCAGTAAGACAAAGTCCCTCTCTCAAAACAGAAGAGACATGTGTCCATGTGTTCTCATTGTTCAGCTCCCATTTATAAGTAAAAATAGGCAGTATTTGGCTTTTTGTTCCTGCATTAGTTTGCTAAGGATAATGGCCTCCAGCTCCATCCATGTCCCTACAAAGAACATGATCTTGTTCTTTTTTATAGCTGTATAATATTCTATGATGTGTAAGTACCATATTTTCTTTATCCAACCTGCCATTGATGAGCATTTAGGTGGATTACATGTCTTTGCTATTGTGAATAGTGCTGCAGTGAACATACATGTGTATGTGTCTATATGGTAGAATGACTTATATTCCTTTGGGTATATACACAGAAATGGGATTGTTGAGTTGAATGGTAGTTCTGTTTTTAGCTCTTTGAAGAATCTCCACACTGCTTTCCACAATGATTGAACTAATCTACACTCCCACCAGCAGTGTCTAAACATTCCCTTTTCTCCACAACTTCGCCAACATCTGTTATTTTTTGACTTTTTAGTATTAATAATACCATTCTGACTGGTGTGAGATGGTATCTCATTGTGGTTTTAATTTTCATTTCTCTAATGCAGTGATATTGAGCTTTTAATATGCTTGTTGGCCACATGTATGTCTTCCCTCAAAATGATGACACTAGCAACATGGAATCTTTACCTTTTAGACATAGCATCCCAAAATTAGAAGAACAAATTAAAACAGAAGAAATTCCAATGTGTACTTGTTCTCTCTTCACTTGGTCAAGGACCCCATGAATTTCGTGTTTGCTGGCATCTCAAAAAGGGCTGTCTGAATACCACAGATTAGGCAGCATCTCTACTACTAACTCAATACCAGTGGTAATGTACGCTGATGGTGCCTGGAATGACCCTCAGCCAAACGGGCAGTGCCTACCTCCCACCACCTCCACAGACCTCAGCCAATGACTGACTGACGTGGGGGCCCGTGTCTGAAAAGTGGACCAGCTCTATGCTGCACCTGCTGATTACCGAGCTCCCCTGTGGGATCAGGCTGAAGGTAGTGTCCAGCTGAGGCCACACTTTTGGCTTAGCTGTTCTTTTCTGCTCCTCTCACTCCCCTTTCTCCTAAGATTGCCCCACCCATCAACAACTTGAAGAATTCTCACCTCAAGTTCTGCTTATGCTTAGGAAATCCAACCTAAGACACAAGTTAACAGAAAAGCCACCGCAAGTGTGGACTGACATTGGTAGCTCCTGAAAGACACTCAAGGAATCTCCAGTGCTCTGAGGTTCAGAAGAAAATCTGCTTTCTTCTTTCTTTGGTTATGACTGTCCTAAATTCTCCTTTCTCTTCACCTCAACTTGAGATCCTTGGTAATACATGTGCATGACATATAAGAAGCTTGAGTGGAGCGAAGTGGAGATTATTGGGTGAAGAAGTCTGATTTTCTTTTTTTTTTTTTCAGAACAGAAAGCACTAGAGGACAGAAATCTGGGTAGTGCACATAGTCCTGACACTGATTTATTTGAGACACTCATTACCATATTTTCAACTGTGAAGTAAGGGAGGACACTGTCATTCTGGTATCCTCTGAGTTCTGGATACTGAGAGAGCACCTACAGCAACAAGCTGGATGTGGTTGCAGTATAGAAATGGGGATGAAATTAGGGGAATTTGGGCAGGAAGCCTACAAAGGCAGAGAGCCATCTGCATGAGATTAGCTCTTTAAACAGGGAAATCTTTGTGAAGATTTCCCTTGAATGGGGTAAAGAAACACTGGGATGGACAATCAAATACAGTTTTGTTGTTGTTGTTTTTCTTTTTTTTGTTTTTAAGCTCTGAATTGATCTATAACTTTATACCCAGATGAATCGAAAACCAAATCCTCTCCAAGCAGATAAACATCTGAACCTCGATCATACTAAACTTGTTACCAAATGTATTCCCAGTTCTTTCAAGAGCATTAAAGTATATCTCATTAATGTATACACAGTAACAACATATGACCCGCCCACGTTGCTATTCCTAATGGTTGCATTATAAAGGATTTATAAACTGTATGAAAAATTTTCTTAAAGTTTACCTTGAAAACTATTCTAAAGTAAAAGTGTTAACACATTGTATTTAGCTGTTATGATAACGGTAATGATGACAATAATGTAGTTTACTAAATGCTTACCATGTAAAAGGCACGGAGATAAGCACTCGATATAAATGATCTCATTTAATTAAAATAACCCATGAGATAAATCCCATTATTAGCCTCATTTTGCAGATAAGTTAACTTTTACAAGGGCACACAGCTTGTAATGGTAGAACCAAACGAACACTCAGAATGTCTGATCTCAGACTTTTAATCACTATTAATTACCTATTGCTGCATAATAAATTACTATAGGCTTGGAGGCTTACAGCTACACATAATAATTATCTCACAGTTTCTAGAGGGTGGCAGTCAGGCACAGCTGAGCTGGGTTCTCTGCTTTAGGGTCTCACCAGGCTATGACGTAGGTCTTGCCTGGGGCTGTAGTCTCATCAGTGGCTCAACTGAAGAAAGACCTGCTTCTAGGATTCTCAGTTATTGGCAGAATTCATCTCCTTGTGGCTATAGGACTAAGATCTCTGCTTGTCGCTGGATGTCAGCTGGGAGTGACTCCCAGATCCTAAAGGCTACCCCACCTTTCTTTGCTATGTGGCCCTCTTCATAGGCTGTCTCACAGTATGGTAGCTTACTTCTTCAAAGCCAGCAAGGAGGGTCTCTCTAACGCCAGTCTGCTGAGATGAGATCTTATATACCGTAAGATAATCACAGGAGGGACATCCCATTACATTTGTCATATTCTATGATGGTAAAGGCCATATTCTATTGCTTAAATATAAGCCACAGTTCCCACCTGAACTCAAGGGGAAGGGATTATCCAAAGGTGTGAAAAGGAAGCAGGCATCACAGACCTTACAGTCTGTCCACCACGAGGACTAGCCAAATAATGCAGAATTCTATCATTCTCGGGCCACCTTCACAATTTTTGTCAGATTTGTCATATCATCTACAATATCTTAATTTCATATATTTCTTTAAATAACTCACTTTATAAAATAATAATTTTACAAAAAGCTTTTATATCAGCCATAAATGGAAAACAAATATCACTTGCCATAAATAGAAGGTAGCTGAACAAATATACTGGAAGTAAAACAATAATATGAAATTTAGAAGTAAAAATTAAGAAAAACAAAGATTGGCACTACTTTGTATTTTTGCATATATAGGCCCACTTAATCTTCATCATTTACAATAAATGATATTACTTTCATGATTAAAAATGGAAACAGAGATCCATAAAAATCTGATAAACTGCCCATGACCACTCAGCTTATAAGCGGTTGTATACCAAGATTCAAATCTATGGCTACTAGAGGCCAAAGTGCGTAAGAACCACAGTCTGGGCAGCACCCAACTTCATTATTCACCCCAATTTTCCTTGTTCCTTTACCTTTTCATAATACTACTTGTCTTCTCAGTCTATCTCCTAATTTCTTTCTGTTTTTTTTTTTTTTTTTTTTTTTTCGTGAGACGAAGTCTTGCTCTGTTGCCCAGGCTGCAGTGCAGTGGCATGATCTCGGCTCACTGCAAGCTCTGCCTCCTGGGTTCACACCATTCTCCTGCCTCAGCCTCCTGAGTAGCTGGGGCTACAGGCGCCCGCCACCATGCCCAGCTAATTTTTTATTTTTTATTTTTTTTATTTTTAGTAGAGACAGAGTTTCGCCATGTTAGCCAGGATGATCTCGGTCTCCTGACCTCGTGATCTGCCCGCCTCGGCCTCCCAAAGTGCTGGGATTGCAGGCATGAGCCACCGTGCCCAGCCTCTAACTTCTTTAACCCTGAGATTCACCTTTACATACCAGAAATCAACACAATATAAGGGCAAAGAGCAAGTATGCTTAGCTTTTAATACTGGCTTTATCTCTTACTACTTATGTTGCCTGGGGCAAGTTACCAATGGTCTCACCTGTTAAATGGGAATTATAATAGTAAGTGATTAATAAACATGAGCATAAAAATATTGATAATGTAATTTGTATCATAGTACAGAGAAGTATCCAAGATACTCAACCTCAACTGTGTACCCGCATGTGCTCACGCATGTGTGTGTGTGCTAACTGCAGTTGCATTTTTCACTCCTGAGAGATGAGTGCAAACAGAAACAATTTCCACAAATTGTATTGTTTGTACATTTCAGTTTTTAAAGCTTACTACATTTTATCTCTTTTGGGGGCAATGTATTTGAGTGTGACTGAGTGGGTATGGGGTCTCGGAAGCAAAGTGAAGGGTTGGCCTTACCAATGAGTATGGACAGGACACCCTTAGCACTGTGGAAAGGTTGCATCTATGGGCACAGATGCAGATAGGTGAGTCCATGCAATGAGAGATACTTGTGGTCATTCTTTTCTTATTGCTTCAAGGGCATTTCTCTAAAAATTCTTCCTCCACTCTTCCCAACATCAATTTTCCATCTCAAATATATAGTTTTTATTAGCATGAAAACATGTATTTATTTCTCTCATCTAAAACAGAAAGAACTCTCTTTTGACCCAACTTCATACTCCAGTTATCATTCTGTTTCTCTCTGTTCCTTTACAGTGAAACATATTGAAAGAACGATTTGTATTTGTTGTCTCTGTATTTTCTCTTCCCACTCTTTCTTGAAGACACTTTAATGAAGCTTTCACCCTCGACTTCTCCACTGAAACTTCTCTTGCCCAGACCACCTAAACCGGCCAGATTGCTAAATCCAATGATTAACTTTCAGCCTTGATCGTACACACCCCATCAGCAGCATTTGACACAGTTGATTCCTCCGTCTCTCCTGAACCACACTCTCCTCTAGATTTCCCTTCTGGCTCCTTGGTGACTCCTTCTTAGTCTCTTCTGCTGCCTCCTTTTTATCATCCAAATTGTAACACTACTGTTCCCCATGGCTCAATCCTTGGACCTCTTCTCAATTTGATTTACAGTTACTCCTTTGGAGATCTCATTCAAATGCATATCTCTAGCCCAGATCTCTCCTTGAAACCCAGACTCTTCTATCTTACCCAACATCTCCATTGGGATACCTCAAACTTAACAAGTCTACAATCTGACCTACTCTTTTCCGCATCCCTATAAGTGGCAACTGTCTTCTCTCAACTTCTTAGCTAAATACCATGTGTCAGACAAATAGTCTGTGACTCTTCTCTTTTACACTGCCCATTCAATCTATCTGCAATTCCCATCAGCACTACTTTCTACTCTTTTCATCTTCTTCTCTTCTATGTGCTTGACCAATTCTTGCATCTCTTTTCTGGATTCTTGCAACGAATCTCCTAATTATGCTCCTGCTTCTGCCCTTGCCACCTCCACCTCCCACAGTCTAATCTTACCAGGCAACCCGAGAGTCCTTAATAAAATGGAAAACAGCTCTTATACTTGTGCTCAAATCTCTCCGGTGGCTTCCTATGTCACTCAGAGAAAAGCTAACATCCCCCAGTGACCACTAAGGCTTCCAATGCCTTGTTAGTATGATTTCCCACTATTCTTCACCTTGCTCAGTGAACGTCAGTCATACTGGCATCCTCACTGTTACATGAACACCCAGGCATGCTCCATCCTGTGGAGCTGTTCTCTATGCACTTGCTATTCTCTTTCTGTGGAAAAGAGGCCCACTTTTTCTGACTTTTATAAAACTGCAAGCCCCTCTCAACACTTCCTGCTTTACTTTTTTCTCTTTAGCACTTACTGATATTTGTATATATTGTACATATTTTTTGCTTAAGTTCCAACAAGGCAGGGATTTTTTTCTGTTTTATTTGTTGCTGTTGAGACCATAGTCTTTAAAGCAATACCTGGCATAGAGTGTGCGTGCAATAAATATTTCTTGAATGAGATAACCATCATCAAGATGATATGATTTACCTAATTATATTAGTTTTGTAATGACTGTAATGATAAAGGTCTTCCCCAATGTTTCACATGATTCTAAAGCAGGAGGGTGCTCCGTTAATACAATTGCTACTCATACATTCCAAATAATTCCAAGTTAACTCATCCTCTTACTAGTTATACAAAGGAAAAGATAAATGTCTTATTGATGACAGTGATTTCAAAATAGGTACCCAAAGATCAATAATGGACATAGAATTAAAAATGAAAAAAATCTAGAATAGAAAATGTTAATTAGTAAATATGAGCTTACCTTTAAGAAGGGAATCAATTTTAAGTGGATAGATACTAAGAAGTAAATCACCTGGACTTCAATGATATTTTGTTTGGGAACTTCGTTGTAAATTGCTTTCTCTGGGCTATCATGAAAGTTGAATTGCAGAGTATTAAAGACCCAGGGTACCAAAGCAAGCACTTATCTGTTGACTAACCAGCCTGCAGCAAAGGTTTTAAGAAAGATTGAACTTGACTATGTCCTCACTTTTATCATGAATTAAAGATTATCCTAGTTGTGTTTCTTGAAATCCAATGTTAAAGAGATAAGGATGTTAAACTGTACTAGACAGCCTGTCTTTGTCTATTTGGAAACATAAGCCTCTGTCTGGGAAACATGTTTTTCATAGTTGTTGGACATCATGACAGCAGCTAATTAGGAAGATACTAATAATCCATAAAATGTACATAGTGTCAAATGTTTCAGATGTACAAGGGTCCTTGGGGTGTTTTTTCTTTTCCACCCTTAACTAAGTTATTCATTTTATGTCCTATAAAAGGTTGAATTAACTCCTGGAAGCTGAAATCGCCATTAAAATTATCTTTCTGCTGTAGCTGTTTATAAAAAAACTTGATTTAAATAAAAGTACTTCCAATGGTTTCTAAATTTAATAACATGATATAGATCCTTCATATAAAAATTCTGCCACTTATTATAGAGAATAAAGGATGAAGGTTTGTTTATTGTTCGGCCAAGGGATTTTCTTTTAATTATTTGTGGCAGGGAAAAATTAATTTATCTATAAGAGAACCTGCAAAGGCCCTTTTCTTGCTGAGCTGACTGAGGCCATGAAGATTCAAAGCAGAGCTGGGAGGCTGCGTGAGAGACAAATTGCACCACTTATGCAAAGCCAGGGCAAGACTGGAGCCAGGCAGCGGGAGAGGCCACTTGTGAAGAAGGTTCCAGAAAGGGGAAGACCTAGCTGTTTGTAGTGCCTAAAAGATTGTAGAAGAAAGGAGAAACATGGAAGGTGATGCCCAGAGAAGAACTTTTGGGGGAAAGTGGGGAGGGGGGAAATGCTTAGATAAGTTTTTATGAAGTTTTGCCATATAGTGATAATTCCCTTTTTCCAACTGTTATTTTTTCCAGTACACATTAAAATAAATACCTGTAAACATTTTTTTAAAGATTCTAACAAACAAAATTATCTTGTATATAGACAAAATTGTACAAGCAGTCCATCCTTCACAGTATGGTCCACACTGTACTGTGTAGCACAACTGTACAACAGGCCAAATGATCCTCCTCAAACTTTGGTAGCTGAACACTGCAGTACAAGTGATGCTTTAGGATATACAACAGGACATTTTCCATCACTTTAATGTTCACTATGTGGAAAAGCATTAGGTTTCTTGAGTTCTAACTAATAAATTATGAAATAACATTGAAAAGATCTATACAGAAGGAGCCCTAGGCCTGTAGAGAACACTTATGAAGCTTAAAATATAAATCTTGCATTAATTGAACAAAGCTATCTAGTTTTGATGGGAATCAGAATTTTGACAGAGTCAGAATGGGTCAGAGGGAGGCCTTCCATTATTTCAGATTAAGTAGCAATTCAGATCTTTTATTTCTTCATATAAAAATTCTGCCACTTAGGAATGAGAATAAAAGATGAAGGCATGATTAAGGAGAAAAATATGAATGTGCTATTAACGTTAAGAAAAAAATGTAATTGTCTTACTGAGACAATTTAGAACTTAAAGAGTAAGATTTATCAATTATACACTCAGTTTGTATAGGAAAGATTTTCTGGAACTCCACAAAGGTGGAAGAAACAACATTTTTAATTATATTTGTTGCTCCAGGGAACTTCTAATTAAGATGGTCTTTGAGAAAGATGGTTCTACTTTCCTGAGAATAAGAACCTGTTTCCTTACAGCCACATTCATCTCACCATTTTTCCAATTCTCTTGGAGACATTCCAGAAAAATGCTGCTTCTGTGTTATAAACGTTCAAGAGGTGAGGTCAGCCTAACAGATCTGAAAAAATCCCATTTATCTGAAGTGTCCCAAGATCAGATAACAAGTATATGCATATTATGCTTCTAATATTTGATACCTTGGCAAAACTCGCAGGTTGCACAAACTGCAACAGTATCATACAAAGAAAAACCTGGATGTCTGACTTCAAAGATCTATCCCCTCAGCCTTGAGGAGCAGAATCAGAAGTAAACATCTTAAATTGCCAATATGTTATTCTTGTTGACTATGAAAAGCTCCAGAAGCTTTGCACAATGTTTAGGGAGAAGCTGAGAAGAGTTACATAATTCAGTTAACGGGCCAAGTTCTACAAATGTGCACAGTATTCCTGGGAACACCATAAGCCCATCGTGGATTACTGTCAGAGGCCTGGCTGGCCTCTTGTACATTCCTTACTTAGTTCTTTCTTGAAGCTCCCCATGCAGAGAAGGAGGGAAGGGGAAGAACCAAACATTGGTAAGGTCACTCTTGAGCTTGGGGACCTAAAAAAAATAGCCTGAATGTCTGTTAAAACTGGAATCATTTTTGTAAATTCCAGCTGCTTTTGGCCAAATTGGCCAGGCAGTCTCCTCTGGTGTACAAGGATGCCCAAGCTCATGATATTTCCCGAAATGTAAAAAGAGCCTCCAGAGAGAGTGACTGCATTTCACTCAAAGTTTTCTTTAATCTATGCAACTAGAACCCTCCATTTACATATATGGAGAAACGGCAGACATAGTAAGTTAGATAAAGAATCACACTTTGAAACAATCCATTTAATTGGAATAGAATATTTTGATTTACATGGAATCATCTGGCATTAAAATTATCTCAAAAGCAAACTGTGCTGTGAAAGTCTAAATGCTAGAACATTCCCCAAACTCTGAAGACTGGGAAAACTCTGACCAAATGAAATGTTTGGTTAACATTATGACTACTTGCTTATTTCTTATTGCCTCTTAATATGAATAGATATGTACATATTTTTTTCTCAACCAAGCAAACTATTTACCTCTTTCTCCATTTGCAATCCTTCTGCTCTAATATTTCTTTCAAATACTTCTCTCTTTTCAGTCTGGGGGTTGGATTTTCTGTACACAAGGATGTAGTCAATTCGACACTTCCCATCTCTAAAGTAAAGTCCATTTGATTTGTTTCTTTCTGGCACTGTCTGCACACAAAGAGAAAGGGACCAGTTTAAGTCATTCATCAAACTAAGGTTCAAGTGAGTAATGTTAAAGAACAATTAAAACTAAATAACTTTTTCAGGTCAGGCGCAGTGGCTCATGCCTGTAATCCCAGCACTTTGGGAGGCCGAGGCGGGTGGATCACGAGGTCAGGAGTTCAAGACCAGCCTGGCCAATATGGTGAAACCCTGTCTCTACTAAAAATACAAAAATTAGCTGGGCATGGTGGCATGCACCTGTAGTACCAGCTACTCTGGAGGCTAAGGCAGGGGAATTGCTTGAACCTGGGAGGCAGAGGTTGCAGTGAGCCAAGACTGTGCCACTGTACTCCAGCCTGGGTGACAGAGTGAGACTCCATCTCAAAATAATAATAATAATAATAATTTTTTCATTGTGTTCAATTACATATTCATTAGTGAAAAATGTAATTAAGAGGAAACAAAATAAAAATTAGAAGAAGCATTGAGTTAAGTGGGCAAAATGTAAAACATCTAAAAATACCAAGTATAGCCAAGGATGTGAAGCAACTAAGGACTTTCATATTCTGCAGGTGAGATGAGAGTGAAAATTGATATTCTCACTCTAGAAAACACATTAACATTATCTTGTAGAACTGAACATCTGCGTAACATGTAAGCCTAGAGAAAAATTCTTGATAAGGCAAGTAGGAGTCATGTATATGAATATTCATAGCAACATTATTTATAATAGTAGAAAGTTGGAGTCAACTCAAATGTCCATGAACAGACAATAAATAGATAAATAAATTTTAGAAAGTTCATTTACTGGAATATTATACAGCAGTAAAAATGAATAAACTATAGTTGCATCTAACAATAAAAAAGAATCTTAAAAACAACACTGATGAAAAAAAAGCAAGTCTCAGAAGACTTCATACCACATGATATCATTTTTCACAAAGCATAAAATAAAGTAAATCTAAGTTGTTAAGACTACAAATCTATGTGGTAAAACTGTCTTTAGAGCAAGAGAATAAAACATAATAAAATTTAGAAAGATGGTACCTCTGGTAGGGTAGAGGTATGGGATTGAAAGTAGCTTCAGTGGTTTTAGGAATATTCTAGTTCAGTGTTTCTCTTTTTTTTTTTTTTTAACCCACAACAAAAAAAACATTCTATCTTTGTGTGCATACATGTAAACATACATATACATAATATGAGACAAGTTTCACAAAACAATTATTTACCCTTTCTATTTGCATACACTCTAATATTAATTTTCCAGTCCATTAAAAAACAACTAGAGTAGTAATCTACAATTAGGTTGCCACTATAATTTGAAAAATAGCATTCTAGTTCATAAATCAGATGGTGGTTCCAGGTGTTCATTTTATTATTACACTTTGTAACTTACATAGAAGTTACAAATATTATTTTGCAGTAATATTAGAAAGTAAAGAACAAAAGGAATAGATTGAACTTTCATCCAGGCTCTTCAGGCTTGCTGTACAGCATTGAAAGAGATCATCAAGTACGGGCTCGTTGGGCTAGAGCTAAACTTCTCAGCCTAACAGGTTTCAAAATTGTGTCTATAAACCCAGCCAGGTGAAAATGGTGGATTCTATCTTTTCCAATGGTAGTATGAAGAAGGCAAACATGCCAGACCCAAAGGACCATTGCTAGAAACCACATTCTTGCACAAACCTTAACCAAAAAAACATCTCAGCTGGGGGAATGGAATGACCATGTACCATGTCTTGGTGTAGACATTTTCGGTTGATGACCAATCCTCACTGACTATGTTTTGGCTTTTACATTAAGAGACACTCAGGAGTCTACCTGAATAAGCACTTTAGTAACACTTATTTGCCAAGCAAGAAGGCTGCCCTGTGAATTCAGCATATTAGCATCTGCCTTCAAAAATGGCTTCAGCCAAGACATCAGGAGGGGTATTGGCTCCAAGCAGAACAATGAGTTGTACCACCTTCAGCAAAGCCCTAACATTTCTGAGACTGGTTCCTCATCTGTAAGTTACAGGGATGAGACTAGTTGCTGTCTGAGGTCCCTTTTAAAGTCCATTCATTATGCCACATTATGGTATTCAAAGTATCTATGTGAACAGATAATAACAGAATGAGTTTTTTCTTAAAATGAAACAAACAGAAAAAAATGGAAAAAGAAACGTGAATAGCTGCATATGGTATTTGTGGGGTGAGGTCTGCAAAGCTTGGTAAGAGTAAACGATTTTCTCTGTCCCAGGTGTCATCCTTTCAGTAGTTAACTAGCTCTGGAATATAAAAAGCATTAGGAATATGAAATAAATAAATTACTCTGATTTGGTGTGCCTATTAATTGTACCCAGAGCATGTACAAAGGAAATATGAAACTCTATTGAGACACAACCTGAACAAAGGGGAATGCCTCCAACAAAATACTAATTTTTCCCAAATGGCACACAAATAGATGGGTCCACTTACAGCTGCAACGAAGTTTCCAGATTACAGAGGCAAATGGAAAGTCAGAGAGGCTTTAGACAACACAATCAACTGAAGGCTGGTGCATTTTAGGTCACTATTCTACCTACTGGGGGATCTATACAAGGAAGCCCATCCCTGTAAAGCTTATTTTGTACCAGTGGGAGACACTCAAGAATGCAGGCTATCTTAAAATGACAGACAGTTTAAAGAAATGATAGGTTTAAGAAAAACTGAAACTTTGTTTTGAGTGTAGGTAGATTTAGGATCCTTGCAATATGCTTAGACATGGGGGATGTCAAAGGAATATAAAACCTGTCCCTTGTTTTATAAGAGCCTACAGTTCAATGAGATTATGACTTTAAACAGTCCATTGGAACATGTTTCATAGGTTCCTGCCGGGATCATGAATTACATTTGTAAGAAATCATATACTCTTACCTCTCCCCCGGCTTCCAATCTGCTGGCATCATCTGAAGTACTAGTCAGGTTTCCAGGGTGAAGAAGAGAATCGTCATCTTTGCAAGGACTGCTGACAGCTTCTAATTCATCAAAAAGAATATTGACATCCTTGGCCACTAGAACCAAAGCAAATACATTATAAGGAGGGTAAAAATCTGGGATCTTGAAAGCAATACTAAAAGAGAAAACATCTCCCTTTGGGTTCATATTTTCCCATCATTTCAATAACACTTTGAGTGACAGGTATATTATTTCCTAAAAGAAAAGGATGTCAGACATAAAACATGATTGACCAAACAGTGTATTCATTAGGCAAGAGTAAGGAAAATAAAAAGCAGAGTACCTCTGTAACGTAAATATAATTTGTCTTTCATGATAGCAGGAGGTGTTATATTTGTTTAGCTTTCCTTTGCACAGTTGCTTAGCATAAGGTACTTTGATCTAAGGCTTCTAGGTTGGAAAAGGGTTGGAGATGACCTACACTTTTAAATTTTATTTTACTTTTTCATTTAAGTGTCGTACAGCTTGCCAAGTGATCCCATAAAAGTGCCACTTGCACTGTTCAGTAAGAACTGTGATTTTTTTCCTCCTTTGTTACTTCTCTAAGGCAGAACAGAGAAAACCTAATGCAATAATAAAGCATGCAGTTAGATTTTCGGCCTTTTTTCTTCCTCTTATCCTGAATTGAAATAATCAAGTGAGCCATTCAGAAGCTCTCTCAAAAGACTGTTGATGTTAATAACATGTCAATATATAAAGTGCTGTATATCACGGTTCTAGGTACAGACTACCACGTTCAAATGCAAAGTGCCTTACAGCATGCCAGAAAGTTAAGTTCATCACCAGCAGAGGAAAGATTACAATGCCAGGTATGGGTTGAGTCCCTTCTTTTTTATCCACTTCAATTATGGGCCAGCATTGCAGTTCACTTTTTCTTTTGATGCTTTAGAAATGGCTGAGGGTTTATAACCAGTCAGAAGCCACTGCACAAAATAATTCATGAGGGATTAGGTTCTTCTTACCCAAGCTTGTAATAGAGTATTCATTTTTTCATTCAAAAACATTTCAGAGATGTGCACATTGTGTGTCAGGCACAGAGCTGCATGATGATTGCACCTTGGTAAATAAAAGTGACCTGGCTTCCTGCCCTTGTGGCAATAACTAAAGAAAACAAAGACATGCAAATTGTGGTGAATTCTCTAATGAAAAGAGCAGAGTTTGGATAAAGAGAGAATAGAGATGATCTACTTAGAAGAGATGACTAGGTATAAAGCTATATCCAAGCATGTGATTTTAGGCAACTCTTTTAGCTTTTCAAGTTTCCCATCTGTAAAATATAATGGGCATAGAGATAAAATTAACATTTATTGCTAACTGTGAGAGGATGAATTATGACCCCCCAAAGGTGATCCAATTTCTAGAACCTGCTAATGTCTTACCTTTTAATCACCGAAAGGATTTTATAGATGTGTGAAACCAAGGATCTTAAAATGGGGACATTATCTTAGACTTTATAGGTAGGCCTGATGTTAATTACAAGGGTCTTTAGAAGAGGGTGCCAAGAAGGCCAGAATCAGAGAGAAAGATTGGAAGATGCTATGCTGCTGGCTTTGAGGATAGAGGATGCGCCCACAAGCCAAGAAACTCAGGTGGTCTTTAGAAGACAGAAAAGACAAAAAAGCAGATTCTCCTCGGGAGCCCCCAGAGAGGAGAGTCTTGATTTTGGGACTTCTGACCTCCAGAAGTATAAGATAATAAACATACTGTTTGAGGCCACTAAGCTGGTAGTCATTTGCTACAGGACCAAAAAGAAACTAAAACAATGTATTATAGGATTTTAGACCTATAAGGCTACAAAGAAAAAATATCATGGCCTTTTCATACAGCCAAGGGTTGTAGCACCTACACTGTGCCAGGTACTGTGCTAGGTGCTTATGGAGAGGACCTAATACTTTTTGAGGAAGAGTAACATGTCAAGTGTTTTGGAAGGTGTCAAGATCAAAGACAACTTCCCTGACCACTGGATGTAAAAAGATCTCCCTCCCATAATTATTCTCCTCTCATTGTTCATTTCCTTCCCAGCACTTAACACAATCCGTAATTATCTTATTTGTTCACTTATTTATTAGACTTGTTTATGGGATGTTTACCTTATTACAATGTAAGTTCTATAGAGCAAGGACCTTGTCCGTCTTGATTGATATACAGAGGCTCTGGCACAGAGTAAGCCTTCAACACAGAATGACAGAATGATGACCTTAAGATGGTCACAATGTAATGATACCTGAGAGCCCTTTTCCTCTAACATTCTATGGTTCTGGGACTTTGCATATGGTTTTCCTAACATGATTCTTATTCACAAGCCAGGACTCCACAGTTTCAAGTAATGTGATTAAATTTTCAAGCAGACAGTGATTAAATTAAATTTCAAGTCGATGTTGATGAGATTTGAACAATAAGATAAAAATATCATTTAACCAAGTCAGAAGACCTGCTCCCTATTCTGAACACTGCCACTTAGCTGTATAAATATGTGCTTCTGTTTCCTCACCGGTGAGACAGGAATAGCAAACTTCTCTCTCAGGGTGGCAAAGAGGATTAGATCAATGTGCATATTAGCAGGGTGGCTGACACATGGCAGACCCAAAACAAATGCTGATTTGTTGATTCTAGCTAGACTCTGGGAGCTTAAAGTGAGTATTTTGGTCTTATCAATATAAGGAGGCAGAAGAGATATTTACAACTTGGAATGGTTGTTATGAGAAATGGTTTGGGATGGGTTGTGAGATAAAGGGGAAACTAACAAGGACACTGAGGTTCATGTCTAGGTAACCGGCTCATACTAAGGAGAAACTCTTGATATATATATGCATCCCCCAGGCTTTTGCCAAGGATAGAAAATACCAGGTTATCTTCTATCAATATTACTTTCTGACACTGGCACAATCAGTTCAACAATGCCCTCCATGTCCATGGTTCTCAACTGGGACCAATTTTGTCTCCCAGACCACATTTGACATTGTTTGGAGATATTTTTATTGTCATTACTGGGGAGAGGGGGACAGTGAAAGTGGTATTCAGTGAGTAGAGGCCAGGGATGCTGCTAAACATCCTACAATGCACAGGACAGCACCTACCACAGAGTGATCAAGCCCAGAATATTAATTAGGTGCTGAAGTTGAGAATTCCTACTCTTCATGAAAGGCCCAAGGGATTTGACTCTAGAAGCAGCAGCTAACTTGGGAAAGGGAGAGAGGTCTTTCTTTCCCATCAGAATCACTGTCTGGAAGTCATGGGGCTGCTGCCACTTGAGCTCAGGAAAATCAGTCGGTCATGGCGATCTATTAGAGAATAGGTGATATTAAGACAACCTTATCACCTGCCAGCCACTCAGTATCTTCAACAGAGATTAGATAGTCTGCTGTGAGAGAATGCCCAGCTGAACCCATGGTCAGTAAGAAGACTGTAGACCATATAAACACTCCACAGGCATAAAAAGCATGTGCCCTTCATCCATATTTCATCACTGTTTCTGATATTATCAGCTATAACTACAAGGTAAGTTTTAGAAACAAAATAAAATCTTTGATTCAAACTTACATTGATTCTCTAAGAAGAAAAAAGCAACTCTCAACTTTCAACGTTAACCAATTTTTAAAAATAAATTTTAATCAATAAGTATTTATTCAGTGCCTACCATGGGCAGACACTGAGCTGAGCTAGGAAACGGGGCTGAAATACTGGACATCCCAGGCACGGCCCTGCTCTCAGAGCTCACTGTCCAGTCAGAGCGGGAGTGAGGCCTTTCCATCCATGGGCACAAACATCACAAAGATGCTGTTCATCCAAACACGGTCACTTGTGAATGAATCCCATCACCCTCCTTAGACTTCTTCTCCTAAATAGAAAAATGTTCGATAATCATTTGCCTGGTAGAATCTTGCTGTTAGGTTCATTAAATGAGAAAGAGAGTCGAATACTCTGAGAAGTCCATTAAGAATGACAAGAAGGATGGGAGGCAAGGCTGGTTCAACACGTGCAAGTCAATGAACATAATCCATCACGTAAACAGAATCAATGACAAAAACCACATGATTATCTCAATAGATGCAGAAAAGGCCTTTGACAAAATTCAACAGCTCTTCATGCTAAAAACTCTCAATCAACTAGGTATTGATGGAATGTAGCTCAAAATAATAAGAGCTATTAATGACAAACCCCCAGCCAATATCATACTGAATGGGCAAGAACTGGAAGCATTCTCTTTGAAAACAGGCACAAGACAAGGATGCCCCCTCACCACTCTTATTCAACATTGTATTGGAAGTTCTGGCCAGGGCAATCAGGCAAGAGAAAGAAATAAAGGGCATTCAATTAGTAAATGAGGAAGTCAAATTGTCCCTGTTTGCAGATGACATGATTATATATTTAGAAAACCCCATCATCTCAGCCCAAAATCTCCTTAGGCTGATAAGCAACTTCAGCAAAGTCTCAGGATATAAAATCAATGTGCAAAAATCACAAGCATTCTTATACACCAATAATAGACAGAGAGCCAAATCATGAGTGAACTCCCATTCACAAATGCTACAAAGAGAATAAAATACCTAGGATTCCAACTTACAAGAGACGTGAAGAACCTCTTCAAGAAGAACTACAAACCACTGCTCAAAGAAATAAAAGAGGACACAAAACAAATGGAAGAATATTCCATGCTCAGGGATCAGAATAATCATTATCATGAAAATGGCCATACTACCCAAGGTAATTTATAGATTTAATGCCATCCCCATCAAGCTACCAATGACTTTCTTCACAGAATTGGAAAAAACTACTTTAAAGTTCATATGGAACCAAAAAAGAGCCTGCATTGCCAAGACAATCCTAAGCAAAAAGAACAAAACTGGAGGCATCATGCTACCTGACTTCAAACTGTACTACAAGGCTACAGTAACCAAAACAGCATGATACTGGTACCAAAACAGACATATAGACCAATGGAACAGAACAGAGTCCTCAAAAATAACACCACACATCTACAACCATCTGATCTTTGACAAACCTGACAAAAATAAGAAATGCAGAAAGGATTCCCTATTTAATAAACAGTGCTGGGAAAACTGGCTAGCCATATGTAGAAAGCTGAAACTGGATCCCTTCCTTACACCTTATACAAAAATTAATACATGGTGGATTAAAGACTTAAATGTTGGACCTAAAACCATAAAAGTCCTAGAAGAAAACCTAGGTAATACCGTTCAGGACAAAGGCATGGGCATGGATTTCATGACTAAAACACCAAAAGCAATGGCAACAAAAGCCAAAATTGACAAATGGGATCTAATTAAACTAAAGAGCTTCTGCACGGCAAAAGAAACTACCGTCAGAGTGAACAGGCAACCTACAGAATGGGAGAAAAATTTTGCAATCTACCCATCTGACAAAGGGCTAATATCCAGAATCTACAAAGAACTCAAACAAATTTACAAGAAAAAAAAAACCCCATCAAAAAGTAGGCAAAGGATATGAGCAGACACTTCTCAAAATAAGACATTTATGCAGTCAACAGACACATGAAAAAATGTTCATCATCACTGGTCATGAGAGAAATGCAAATCAAAGCCACAATGAGATATCATCTCACACCAGTTAGAATGGCAAAGATTAAAAAGTCAGGAAACAACAGGTGCTGGAGAGGATATGGAGAAATAGGAACACTTTTACACTGTTGGTGGGACTGTAAACTAGTTCAACCATTGTGGAAGACAGTGTGGCGAGTCCTCAAGGATCTAGAACTAGAAATACCATTTGACCCAGCAATCCCATTATTGAGTATATACCCAAAGGATTATAAATCATGCTACTATAAAGACACATGCACACGTATGTTTATTGTGGCACTACTCACAATAGCAAAGACTTGGAACCAACCCAAATGCCCACCAATGATACACTGGATTAAGAAAATGTGGCACATATACACCATAGAATACTATGCAGCCATAAAAAAAGGATGAGTTCATGTCCTTTGCAGGCACATGGATGAAGCTGGAAACCATCATTCTCAGCAGATGATCACAAGGACAGAAAACCAGACACCATAAGTTCTCACTCATAGGTGGGAACTGAACAACGAGATCACTTGGACACAGGGCGGGGAACATCACACACTGGGGCCTGCTGAGGGGTGGGGACCTGGGGGAGGGATAGCATTAGGAGAAATACCTAATGTAAATGATGAGTTGATGGGTGCAACAAACCAACATGGCACATGTATACTTATGTATCAAACCTGCACGTTGTGTACATGTGCCCTAGAACTTAAAGTATAATTTTTTTAAAAATGGAAAAAAAAGAATGACAAGAAGGAGAGAAAATTGAAAGCTATCATGCAACTCAAGTAATAGATCTGCAATTCATTCAGACCCAGGAAGGGCTGTGTGAACAGAATTAGGCGGCACAGATTGGTCAGGGCAGGAGTATACCATGCATTTGGGAAGGCAAGGGAGATACTCAAATGATTCCCTATTGCAAAGATTAGACGCTAAGCCTAAAAAACGACTTGGGAACAAAACAACAAGGACTCACATATTATAAGTGAACAACAAGGATCAAGGACCTTAAATTGCCTGGGAGACCAAAAATCAGCTAAAGAGTCTGAGTAAAGCATCAAACTCAGAGATTTATGAGGGCTGGCTCTGTTTATATCATTCCAGGATGGAGGCAGAGCAGAAAAGTCAGGGGAGGACCAGCAGGCAGGCAGATGGTGGTGATCTTTACATGATGAAAAGGTGAATTTACTTTGGCAATACTGAATCTACTAATCAAATCAAACATTTGCAATTATTTCAATTATTCCTCTAGTG